>NW_012133392.1:148224-158735 GCF_000313525.1 Fibroporia radiculosa | reverse complement strand
ATATATATATATATATATAGCACGACGAGTTGCAGCCTCGAGTACATGAGCTGAAGCAATGATATGATAGGAGCGGGTCATGCATCGCATTACTATCTCACGAAGGTAATCCGACGAGTCCATGCCAACCCGTTTAGGCCTTAGGCGAGATTACTACATATCGTGTGTGATAATTACGAAGAGAATTTTGAGATTTGAAGAGAAGGACACTGTCCTGCAACGGGGCGCCGCCATAAATCGCGTCATATCAGCGCATGTCTGAGAAGAAAAGTCGGGTAAGGGAGGGCGGGCGAAACAGCTAGACCAACGGGCTGATGTGCCATGAGGTATATTTGCAACTTGGTGTCCCATGGTCAATTCAGTCGACCATGGTGGACATAACCTTATGCCTGCGCTTTGTTGCGCGACGAGTCTTCTCGGGCTTCCGCTGCCGACAGTGGACTGGACTATGCTGCTAGCAGTGAGCGGAAAGAGGGTAGAGGCGTCGATGCTGGGACCGACGGCGATAGGCCGCACTTGAGGTTGTTCCCTGCATCGGCGGGAGCGCCAGGACCCGATTGACCCCCGCGAGCGCTGGGCAGGGGGGTGGGAGAGATCTCGGCGAGTGGATGTCCAGTGGGCTTTGCCTGCCGCCGATGTGGTTGCGCGAGGACAGAGCGTGAGGGCAACACGATGCGACTCGCGAGCGTTGTCGAGGATCTGTGGGGAGGCCGCGGACAGAGAGGTCGCGGAGTTGGGCGGCGAAGGCCGACTCGGATGCGTTACGCGACTTGGCCGGCCGCCTCATAAGAGCGGCCCCCGGGATATTGGTGCTGCCGCATTTCTCCTCCCGCCTTCGCCTCCGCTTTGAGTCGGAGACGCCCCCGCGCGCGCCGCACGCAGCTCAGCGAACCCGACAGCCAAGCTAGTATGTGAGCCGACGGTGTTGTGCTCGCTGTGTGCGTCGTTGACCATGTCCTCTCCCCCACAGTCGGCGCCATCGCCAGCGCGAACGGCGCTCAGGGGCATCTGCCTTCCGAACAGCTCCTAGCCTTTTCTCAATCCCAACACGTGTGCTAAGCGTCTGTCAAGCCTCATTTGGAGCGCATCGTTCCCTGCTCGCTGCCGCGCTTCTTTTGCAATCACTTCTCTCCTCTCCCTCTCACCCCCACCCCCGACCATGGGCGATAGTAATCCAGATGGCGACGATCACCAAAGCCCCCATCCTCAGAACGACTCCGTTCAACCACAGATGACGATGCACCCCGTCACCTACTCCAGCATGCCCATGCACATGTATCCCTTCCCGCCTGGTGCCGTCCCCAGTAGCCAACCGCCTCGCACCAAGCGCCGGCAAGTCAAGAACGCTTGCACCAACTGCCAGAAAGCTTGCAAGAAATGCGACGACGCTCGCCCGTGCCTCCGTTGCGTCAAGTACGGTATCGCAGAGGAATGTGTCGATTCCCAAAGAAAGGAACGGCAGAAAGGGATTAAGAGAGGGCCTTACAAGAAGCGCGATGGAAAGAGTAAGCGTCCTCCTACTTTCTACCTATCGTCGCGTAGAGTGACGGTTTCTTCCTCTTTCCCGTCTTGGTCTAAACGGGTCGCGCAGCCAGCAGCGTCGAGCAACAAGCCGACGTCGGCGCCCAGTCGGCCATGGTCATGCCGCCTGCAGTCGCTGCAACAAGCGCGACTCCGCCCATTCCCTATGTCGCGCCGTACACGCCCTTCTACGGGCAGTACCCCGCCACACACGTTCCCAAGTCCGGTGACGGTCCAGTTTATGTGCCACAGTTGTTTTATGCGCCCATTGCGGCACCACAGCCCATGCCTCCGAATCATGGAGTGGGACAAGACGGTGAGCCCACAGGCTATGCACCGCCGCCATACTACCCAGTCTTCCATGCGCCTTATCCAGCGCAGTACGCGGCACCGTACATGATGCAGGCACCGCCCCGTCCTGAGGGGCAGATGGCGCTACCTGCGCCTTCGCACCACCCCCATCACTATGCCCCGTACCCTCAAATGTATCCTAAGCCTCCATCTAGGGGTCCTGAACTTGGTGGCCAGATGATGGACGGCAGAAGAGACATCCGCCTCGAGGGCGGGAGGATGGCTGATGCTATGCATGGTGGACATGGGAAGTCCGGGTGAACAAATGATTTGTAAGTGCGTCACCGCAACATGCCCTGATTTCCTGTTGACGGCGACGTAGTAGTTCTTGCAATATATAGGATTTCTTGTTTGCTCTCATATGCTGGTGCTCGTGCCCTGCTCGGTTATGTGCTGCTGTCGCTTCCTCCCTCGTGGCTACGCGCGAGGTGTACACTAGATTTGTTGTCCACGTTGTACTATATTTGTGCTTCAACAAGTTGAACATTGGATGTCCCAATCAAATGTGTACGGTGTGATTCAAATTCAGAGATCTCAGTGATGAGGCCAAATGATTTGGATAATATTGGCTCATTATTCACGTTTGTGTATATTAGAAAAAACGCAGTGATATACATAGATTCTGGCCTAGTAAAGCGACCGCGCACAGCTGTCGTCTGTGATACCCATTTGCGCGAGACAAGCTTTCAGACTGGTCAGTACTGCGTTGGATCTAGAGCGGTAGTCAATGAGTGATTTGCAATGTGGAGAAGATTAGACAGTGCTGATGGCCGGGAGGATATTCGCTGGCTTGGGAATGCGGAATGGGAGGAAATGTTGCATCTCCGCGCGTTGGATTGGCACAGGACCCCCACTCAGCGAACCGCCGCCGTGCCCAAGGATTCGGTTTGCTGGACATTGACGCCGTCCAGCAACCGGGATTGCGCGGGGAAAGCTGATAGAAGCCCGTGCACGCCGTGCTGGAAATTATATTATTTTCATTTCCTTTCATTACGTTCGGTCCGCAATCAGGTGTCGCGTCCTGCGATTGTTTCCAGCGACACCAGCAGGCTTTGCTGATCTTGTTGCTCCTGCTGCTACACATCGTTAAAGCTGCGCTCGCCTGCTATTGATCGTTGTCTTGCATCGTCGTATCAGCTTGCTCGAAATTTGAGATCAATTTCTCTGGGCAAAGGTTTGGTCCACGGTTGGTCATGCTGTTACATGAAAGCACCTTTGAGACTGGAAATTGTCTCGCCGATGCAACACAGTGGCAACTGGAAGCGAGATGAAACGCTCCTCTTCCTCCGGGCAGCGAGAACAGCACACTTCCACAATCCAACATGGATCTTGGTGGATTAGGTTCCTGGGGCCTCGGCGCGCTCTCGTGTGCCGCTGGATGAGCAATATGATGCAGTTAACATTTGATGTTCACAGCGAAAGACGGGACTGGATGCGAGGTTGGAGATCATATGGCTGCAGGAGGGTACTGAGGGAGAGGCTTGTCTGCCAACGGCGACACCGACGAAAGAGAGTCGAATGTGGGATTAGGGTTTGTATCGCTGCAGGAGGGCACCGAGGGTGAGACATCTGCCACTGAAGATCAGCGTCGTGGTGGGAGGAAGAGGGGGAATGCTTCGAATGTACATTTCACGCCTAAGGTAGGTGCATGGTTTTTGCTAGGAGAGCTCGCCTTGAATCAGAGGACGCTGCAGTATTTCATACTATGCCGACGTTGTCAACCTCAATAGGGGAAAGAAGGTTTGAACGACCACATGGACAATATCAAGATTGTATCTGAAAACGTTAACTTTGTCCGTCAGATCCAGATTGAGCTATATGTATCAGTACTCACGATATCCTTCTCCTGCCCACCGTGCATGCATCCGTGTGTAACAACACTTCATCTTCCAAGTGAGTGGTTACAGTCGTCATAGTGCATATATTTGCATACAGAGGTACCGCAGGTCATGCCCGTGTCTTGTGTGTTCGGCTGTTCATAGCCTCGGATGTTGGTTCGCGCTGCCAACTCGCCGGAGCAGCTGTAGTTGTTTACAAAAAGGGCAAGCTCGCGAGGACGACTAACGAAGACATCTTCAAACGAGAAGCCGTAGGGATAGTCTGTGGACATTGACCTGCCAATTGTCCTCCTGTGAGCCGGAGGTTGGTTTGTGGGATAGCATCTGGTACATCAAAACAACAGGACCGCGGAACTGGCAGATATTGGAGCTACGCTGTCGGCCAGGAATTTCAGGTCCGCATCGCCGCGATGATGGGCCTCAAGATCCCCGACCGACATAGGCAGAATAGCGCCAACGGAATCAACGAGCTAATTCTGTCGACCTGATGATTTTGATGACGCAGATATCACGGTAATCATCGAAGTGACCAGAGTGCGGGATCCGTCGTACTGAGTGTATGGGCATGGCTACGATCCCTCCCTGCACATTCGACTGATTTGAGTAGTGTAACCAGAACATATAACGCGCTGGCACCCCGGAACAAACCCGCCCAGGTTCCATCGTTCAATTATGTCTGTGTTCATGCATCAATGCTTGAAGGCAATACTGGGCCATGCTCTCTGTATCGCTGCCTGTCACATATCACGCATCCAGCTCTTTTGGCCTCCAGTCTGGCGTGCAGCATATTTCACTGATAGGCTGACGACAGCCAATCCTGGTTGGCTTTTCGACTCCCGAAAAGTATGGCGACCGCGGGGACACTGATAAGGCTATCGACAGAGCACAATCATGCTCTTCAATAACGAACCATGTCGAGACGGTCACATGAAAGATGGTGGTCGAAGTTCGGGAGGTTGGGTGTATTGTGGTCTGTGAAGCCGGCGTGATGGTGCGTCTGCATGCGAGCCCATGTTTTCGAACTAATCCAATACCATCGTACCACCTCTCGACTATGATCAGCGCTTCATGTTCAAGTGGTGTCTTGTACGAAGAGGTGGTCGACATCCAAATTGGCTTGGGCAAACCCATACATCCACGACCTATATCAGCTTTCAGGGAATGGAGCACGCGACATGGGAAGAGCACATACCAGTGATAAGCCCGATCTTTTTCAATGATTTTACACCACCCAGACCCAAATCGGCTAGTCATCCTTTGACTGTCGTAGGCCGTTCAGAGATTGTCTTCGATGCAACACGCTCCGACGGCGATACCAAGCACGATCATGAACTATAGGAGGCTGGAGGGATGGTGTGACCAGAGGAGTAACAGGGAAGACATCGCGGCTAGGAGTTGCGGGTCAAGACGACGAAGCATGATGGACCAGTCGAGGCATAATGCGGACTCGCGGGTGACAAAGCCAGTTGGATTCTCTATCTCCAAGCAGAATTGCCAGCCGGGCTCCTTGGGATTTACTCCTTGCGGCCGACGATGAGGCTAGGAAGGTTCCATCTTTGCTCGCATCACAGCTCTCCCAGTGGAATGATTGATACAGACCGTCTGCCGATGCAGTTCTACACCGGTCGAAAGCAAGAGACCCAAGAAATCGCTCGGCGGATATGTACTCAGGCGCGCTGGTATCTCCTTCTGACTTGTTCGGGCGTCGATCCGTCGAGATGGTTGTACTTTCTGGCAAACCCGTTGGTCTGAACGCTCTTGTGTGCCTTGAACGGGTCGAACGAACATGTTAACACCAAGGGGGGGGGGATGAGAGACATCTTGTGGGGAGGGAAGAGTTTTGTATGACTTTTTTGATGGTCACAGGCAATGCACTCACAATTTCCACCCAGCTGATCCAGATGGTCTGACTCTTATCTATCCATGAACCTGCGGATCGCCTGCAACACCTCTCCACTCCACCTTCTACGCTTGCATGCATATTTCTTGACGACGTTCACTTCATACGAGTCCTAGGGCGCGTTCGCATGTTCGCGAGCGTTGTTTGCCATCGGTGGCGACATATGTAGACAGTAACTGTCATGGAGAATGTCTGAATACTGGAGACTGTGGCGATGGTGAACCCAGCACACTGGGTGTCAATTATGGCCCTTGACTTGTCTATCGATATCCCTGGGACTAGAGCGCACGGATCATGCGCGGGCTATTCTGCGGGCTTGATGAATCTTCCGCGTATAGAATATGAAGACAGAACCGAATTTCCGCGGCTTTGTCTTGACGCGAACCACGCCATAGCGAGGGGGGGAGGGTGAGGCAGAAAGCTGGACAGGGTGATACGTTCTATGGGTGAGACCCTGACTGAAGTTTGCAGTTCGAAGTTGACGTTGGCACTTATATTTTCCGATCGCGGGTGCCATTGGATTTCGTGCTGCGAATGCGCAAGCCTTGGAGCTTCAATACATCCTAGCGGAGGCAAAATGTTCACTTCCCCGTCATCCGACCGCTCGCTGATGTCCTTGCGCGTTTATTCCTGCTGACTCCATATCCGCGACCAGCTCGGCGAGTGTTCCGAAGTTGACTCTCCGGGGATCCTTCCTACTGAGCGTAGCGCGAAAGCAGGGGCCCGCGTGACATGGTCGTCATTCTTCTGTACTTCAAAGCATGCTGATCGTGCTGATGTCGATGAGTTTGAATATCGCTCGAATAGCCTGTGGCTGGTAGAAGAGCTTGTTGGATATCATGCGTATTGTTAAGATTGGCGACTACGCACCACCAGCCCTTCACTCGTGTCTATCATCCCGTCTCCAATAATCGCACATATATAGCCGGTGGGGGAAGAGGAACTAAGCGCGAGTAATCGACGTGGATTTCGAGGTATGTGAGAAATATTGTCGTGTGCTCTAGTATCAACTGTTCGAAACTCTAGGCTTCGCAGCAATCACGAGTAGTTAAATTGAGATGAAGCAATGTGGTTGGAAGGTTTCGGAGCCGGATGGCGATGCTGTTTCCCCTGGGAGGGGTGACTCTGGATCGTGTAAGGGATGCGACTTCAAGTCACCTAATAGTTGTGGGATACCAGTCTCGACTTAGAAATGGGCCTTTCGACCGATGATGATCGACCCCTTACAATCGACAGTGGCGAGTGACATGAGGCTTGGCTCCCCCTATTTGCGAACGAAATGAGAACGGATACCAGGGCAATAGACAAGAAACTGGCAAGCTGGAATAGTAAAGCAAACTGGAGGCTCAAAGACATGCTACAGCAAGTGCCTAATTGATTCTTTTATGTTTTTTTGCTAAATGATTGCATTGCGACGTTCATCTAGCCTGAATATCTAGGATTGGACGGTCTACATATGATCTTCCGTCTTAATCGTCTTCACGGAATCGTGGCGGGAAGAATGAGGTACATTCACCCTTATCGCTGATTTTTACTCGCCACTGTGGCACGTTGCTACGATTGTCGGAGCTCGGTGGCTGGACTGACCCGCCTGTAACAAGACCGCGTGTTTGGCGGCTGAGATCACCACGGTTAACCAGTCCTAATTTGATTTACATAGCACCAAGCCCCACCTCAGCCCAGCCCACGATCTCCACCACAACGCGGCTCTAATTTCAATCTCTCATTGGACCTTACCCTTGAAGTCCCACTCTATTCAGTGTTGTCTCATATTATAATTCCTCCACGTATATTCGTTGTGCATCTCTATATCCTACTCTTTATATCCCACTCCGTAACTGTCAAAATATCTCAATCGGAAAATATTTCCAACGGCACGAACAGAACGCCAAAAATGAATCAAAGCTTCACGTCGCGCCGCCTGGACACCACCAGGATTGCACCCTCTATTCTTCGACTTCAATTACTCTTTGCTTCAGTAACGGACTTTTGTCTTCGCGCCCGCTCAATAACACCATACTCAGGATCTGCTTTGACCCCCTGCCTTGACAATGACCTTTCTTCACAAACCTCCGCCTGTGGTTGAAAGGAAACGGACGTCATGAGTGGGTATCACTACATACGATGTTTTTCTTCTCCATCACACCGCTGACACCATGTGTCCAGGCTTCCAACGAGCCACACATCTGTATATGCCTGGGACGAGGAATGAGATCGAGAGTCTTGGTCATGCACCGGTATGCAGTTTCTCACATGTCGGCCATTTACCTCTTAATCTGAGCCCTGAACGAGATATCTACGCTCAGAGCTGCACTGTACATGGCCAACATGGCTTGCGTACTCCACACACGAATTGCCCCGGGCCGCATAGGACATGTATTTATCACTCACAATCACGAGTCATAAAGCATGATGAATGACACGAACATAAATGATTTATTCCTGAGAAAGAAGTCGTCGGGATATTTTTACCCAGAATTCTTCGAGAGACATAGCTCCAGGCAAGCAACTGCCTCATTCATGCGCGAACGCTCGCTAAATTCGTATCTCCAGCATGCCATCATAACCTCCCATACATCGTCCTCGGGCATAGCAAAATCCTGGGGTCTCATCGGCACATTTTTCTTCTGCATGGCCAGGATGACATGCGCCCGCCGCCTTACATTTTCCCATGGCTTACGCAGCGTAAAACACTCTAACATTGTCATATCAAACGACCAAGCATCGCATTCCCTCGTAGGCACCATGACGCTTGTATCGAATATGAGTTCTGGAGCTAGCCACCGCGTTGAGTCGCTTCGCGTCAAAGTCATCGATGGCGGTATCTCGGTTATGTCTCCGATTATTGTAGACATTCCGAAGTCGCTGACACAGGCTTCAAACTAACAGTCGAAGGTCGGCTTTAGATGTGCTTTGCACAGCAAAATATAGATGAACCTGTTTGTTGACTAAGATGTTTGCCTTTAGAGATATTATTGATTTTGGTAGTACGTCCGAATAGAGGTACGCACACATCTCACTGGGATTACGCGCGGTCAGCAACAATGAAAACCTGATGGTCAAGACATACCATTCCCGTGCACGATGCCTTCTCGGTGAAGATAGGCTAGACCTTGGGCGGCGCCGAGTAACTGCGATAAGTGTTGAAAGCGAGCTGGATACTCCCAACATATGCGAATCTCTTACCATTCCTGTTCTCTCAGCTGATTGAGATGGTTTTAAGCTACCGGCGCCACCTGGTTCGAGATACCTGAAGCAGCATTATAATGCATGATCCGAGTCAACCAGGAGTAGTCACGAACTGGAAAAGATTTCCATTGGATTGCCACGGAGATACCTAGTAGCAGGTGTCAAGCTCGAGCAAACAAGAAATTGATCGGAAGACGGACAACGTGAATATATGGGCCCATATCCAACAGAATACCGTACAACGGCTGGATATGATGATGACGCAGTTGCTCCCATATCTTGATTTCGTTGATGAAGCGCTATCATCCGCAATTCATAAGTATCCAGCGTAGAACGAGACGGATTCGCACTGACGGACTCAGCCCTCTCATTACCGCAACACCCTGTAGCACTTTCAGAGCAACCTTGTAGCAAAACCTCAAGGTGAGTGGTAGGATTATAACGTATGAAACGCGCAGTACTGACCACTTCACCTCCAAGCCAAATCCCCCTCCACACTTCACTATGACTGCCTCTCTCAACAGGCAGCTCGCCTTCCTTGATAACTTCGCCATCCAGTCGCTTGATTGTAGGCGGGATTCCCGTGAGCTGGTGGAGTTGTACTAAGCCATTACTATAGCGCTCACGCTCCTGTGCGCTCAATACATTGTGGTTCGAATTCCTAGAAAGGAGCTATGATTTTGGGTAAGGAGTACGGTGGATGCGACAAGCGGAACAAAAGTACCAATTGCCCCAGTTCCATGAGGTGCCTTGCTAAAGGATATCCTCCTTCTCGTGCAAGCTCCTCTACCTGCTTCGAGTCCTGTAAGATTTGCAAAACCATATTGTCTAACTCCTTTTTGTCTTTGAGCTGTGCATCCTCTTTTTTGGCGGATAGCGCCTGCATGACTTCGTTATGGTGCTGTACTTGTGTATTGCTTACTGCAACATATGCCTGAATCTGGTATATATCGTCAGTGTCTGTACTGTCATTCCGACAGACTCGAGAAGATACATACGGAGAAATTCATTTGTGCTCGGGTCATCTTTGAAATAGATTGATTCAGTCCATTTGTAATGTCCCCATCGTGTACTGGATTCGATCATGCGAAATGAAAGAACGAGCAGAGCGAGACGCTCACACTTACTCCATGCCTTAACACGGTTATACTGGGACCAGAGAGCTATGCGGCTGCGAATTCCGTCTAGTTCCCTGTCTGGATGTCAGGCGTCTTCTTCGAGTGTATAGTTTAGAACGTACAGCTCTAATGTGTCTGCGGCCTCACGAAGCTGGGGAGATCCTATTAGAGGGAGACTCTGCAACTGAGGCTGCAAATGGACAAGACTGTCCAGAAGCAGTTCGCACTGAAACTTAGAAGATGCGGTTAGTGACTATTGCATCATTATCTACCAGTCGGAGGTACATACCCTATGCGAGGCTACTTGCTGAGAGTACGCATGGATTGCTGAGATCACTGATGCTATAGTCCCAAGGCAGGGGATGCCGCTTAGATCCCCAGCAAGCTTAGATGCATCAATAATAACTGTGTCCATGCCCGCAGTGGAGACAGCGAAGAGAATAGCAAACTGCAGTGAACCATCTCGAAGGCGTCCGAGTAGGATTCAAGTTCACAGGCCACCACATCGAGACACGAGAAGTCGTCGATAGCCGCTGACCACATAGATACCCTCCCTGGGCTCAACGTTCAACGGCTGGAAACGAGACATGATGT
>NW_012133392.1:67442-148030 GCF_000313525.1 Fibroporia radiculosa | reverse complement strand
CCCCGGCCGTTGCATTCCAATTTCTAGTAGGCGTGATCGAGCCGATCTAGCTTGTTTCGTATCGAGATTGTGAATATATCGATTCCCGGCGCAACTGCCTTTGAATTCGTAGGCCGAGCGCGCGAGACCAGCCAATAAATCCTCGCTTCACGCTGTCAGCACTGGATGATCTGAATTAAATATTGCTACAGAGGGGTACATGAGATGCGGAGGAATAGTTCCCGAAAGTAAATACAAAGCAAATACAAAGCAGATATAAAGCAGATACAAAGCAAAGCAAAACAGATTTTCTATCAACATTCACCCAACCCGATTCACGCAGAGTTGCAAACGAGAAGCTACCTCGCCCATAGCCATGCGGTCGTGAGGTTCCCATCCCCAACAAGCCACCATCACCGCCCATACATCGTCCGTAGGCATCGTGTGGCCTTCAGGCCTTGTGGGATGCTTGCTTCGCTTCTCCATTATTGTTATGACGTGAGCTTCGCGCTTTACATCTCCCCATGGCGGACGCATGGTAAAACACTCCAACATAGTCATACCATACGACCAGATATCGCAGCCTAGAGTTGGCGAGGCCAAGTCAGCGTCGAAAATGAGTTCTGGGGCTATCCACCGGGTTGAGCCAGCCGACGTCAAAGTTGCAGATGCCGGCGTCTCAGTGACATCCCCAATGAGTTTGGACATTCCAAAGTCACAAATGCAAGCTTCCCTCTGGAGCACATATATGAGCAGGGCACTACGACGTCATTATTAATACGAACCTCAGCAGTAACCAGGATGTTTGCCTTGTAAAACCCATGTCAATGTTACATTCATGCGTAGACAATGATACTCACACATCTCACTAATGTAACGAATCAGTCGGCCGAAATCGAACATCAAGCAAAACTAAACGCACCGTTGCCGTGAACAATTAGCTCGTCATGTAGATAAGCGACTCCTTTAGCTGCGCCGAGTAACTGTCACCAATGACGAGAAATCATTCTCTCGTATTCCCGCTCGTAATATTGGATAAATCTTACTAGTCGAAGTCTGTCTGCCGTAGGATTTACCTTCATAAAGCTGCGTGAAACGATCAACACTCATGGCTGTCGTATGATTATCGTTCAAACTCACTCCAAAATGTTTCCATTGTCTTGCCATGGGGATACCTTTGAGAGTGTATGTCTAGTGTTGCTTTCACGTCAATTGAATCGCACCCACTGTGTATATGTATGGGCCCAAATTCAGGAGAATACCATACAGCGGCTGGACATTAACATGGTGTAATTTGTCCCAGATTTTGATCTCGTTCTTGAAGCGCTGTAGGTATGGGAACAGTTTGTACCAGATATCAATATGCCACGAGCCAACTTACGTTTTCCGCCCGCTCGGACACTGCTACTCCTTGCAAGACTTTCAGAGCAACCTACAGAATCGTCTTGAGCCCCCATAAGTCAGAGAACGGTGTATGGGCCACCAACCGGCTTCTTCCCCAGCCAAAGCCCTTTCCACACATGACTATGACCACCTTTGGCGACGGGCATGAAGCCTACTTGAACAACCTCCCCATCCAAGCGTTTGATTGAGGGAGGAATTCCTGTGAGTTGGTGCAATTCGACTAGTCCTTGTCGACACAAATCGCGTTCTTGATCTCCCATTTCGTTTTGGTCAGAACTGTCGGCAAGAAGCTGCTATCATGAGCGTGTGGTACAGCGTCATGCGGCACACAGCTTGGAGTTATACCTGTTGGCCGGCCTCCATGAGGCGCTGTGCGGCAGGCTGTCCGCTCTTGTATAACTCTGCGACCATGTGTACATCTTGCTGGTTCCGTAGAATCTGCGAGGTGACCTCCTTTCTCTCCTGAACGTCTTGCAATCTCGCAGAGCGCCATTCCTCTTGGTGATATTCTATCAATTGTTTGAATTGAACCTGAGCGTTGTTCAAATGTATTTGCGCGCGCATCTGCACAAGATATGTATATCGGAATCGCCATGGTTGTAGACACTTACATTGAATTTGGTCATTATGGTTTCAAGGTCATAGATAGATTTAGAGAGTCCGTCGCTGATCTGTTGATCATTTACTGAAGTCGATCAGAAGTGTGGCGTAGTCCTGAACACAATGAGAACTCACTCCATGCTGCGAGCCGACCATATTGTGACCATTTCCTCACACGATCATGAATTGCAGATAGTACCCTGTTGAACGATGAGCTTTGGATGAGAACCACGGGCGCCATGGCGTACAATTCCATCTCGTCCGCTGCCTCGCGCAGCCCAGGGGACTCCAGTATGGGCTGTCCCTCAAGTAGAGGCAGGATCTGAGCAACTTTGTTGGCCAGTAGCTTGCACCCGCGCTACATACAATGAGAAGCTCAATACGAGAGGCGAGAGGCAGAAGTGGCGTACCTTGTGTGTGGCGACTTGTTGACAGTAATTCTGAATTGCTCCAACCACCGACGCCGCAGCGCCAAGGTACGGAACCCCACTCAAGTTTCCGGCCAGCTGAGTTACCCCGACTGCTGCAGTCACGAACGTGTTCATGGTGGTGGAGGACGAAGAGGATGACACGGAGCGCGGAGAGCTTCCACCTCGATCTGTGAGAATTCTGATTGCCGCTGAGCCACGCTGTTTGCCTGAAAGGGCATGCTGTGTCGAGAGCCCTGTGAGCTGGGAGAGCGCGACCCCGCAGGGAGGCAAGGAGGTCCAGGTAGGAGACGAAAAGAGCAGAGCCAGCGCACGCGGGCGTGCGACCCGACGATCGAGCCGATCTAGTTTGATTCTGTATCAAGATAGCAATTGTACCAGTCGATGGTATCCCTCGTCTGCGGCGGCATCGACATAATCTATTTGACGAACGGAACATGCACATTTCGCTCCCTAACTGCACTGGTGTTACGCTGGGCGAATAGCATAGTGTAGGATATATCATACAGCTGATCTAGAATCACATAATAATCGCAGCGAGATGTTCAATCTGAATGGTGTAACTTTGGACTTCGGAACTTGGAAATCCGCAAGATCAGCGCCAGTGCCGCTCCAGTACATACCGTCGTCTATGCATGCATAGTGTAAGCCCAAGTACAACCGGTTTTGACTAACATACCGATGCAAATGTAACTCCTTTCCACCAAGCGTAGTTGTTCCCAACAAGAGCTCCGTTAATGGGGGTTCCGATTAGTGAGCCAATTCCTAGCGGAAACAGTGCGATTCCCAGGCGCTTGCTGCAACAGTCCGCTGAGATTGGCAGTTCTCCAGTAATCCGACAATAACATACCCGACATCGCCACCATCTTTGCTCAGTGATGCTACTACGGGAAGATACAAAGATAGAGCTAGATCCGCTTATCAGTGGGGAGTTTTATGTGAGCCATCGCACGCACATGTTCCGAAGAAAAATCCGTAGCTCTAAATAAATACTACTCAGCAGTGACTTGACCACTACCCCGATTGAACACGTACAACAACGCAAAAAGGACAAGCCCATATGAAGTCGAACATCCTAACATCGCGAATTCGATCGCACCTGCGCAAAACATGAGGTCTGAGACTCATGTCAAGGCCGACATCCAACGTACCGGCACAGAACAGACAAGGCGCATAAACATCCAACACTCCCCACCTGTCCCCTAGCCAGTTGGGTAAAATCCGACCAATTCCGCTGGCGAGGTTCATCAGAGCTACAGCATAAAAAGCCAGACGCGTGTTGACGTTATGCTGCAGTGCATATGACTGCACGTAGTACGAGGGAAACCATATCCCAAGACCAGTGAACGCTCCCACCGCAAGCAGAAAGAGGTAGTTTTTGTCCCAGAACGATGCTGAACACATAGGTATCTGTCTAAGAGCATCGCCACTCTCTTGAACATCTTCTAGCAGACCAGCTGAGGGCGACTGTGGCTTGGGTTCCGATATAAGTAAATTCCCAAGCAGCACAAGTGCCGTTGTAATGAACGCGGTCACTCGGATAGACCAGCCGAATCCAAGAGAGCTCTCCAAGAGGTTATTTAATGCAACTAATCAATCAGATAAACTGTATTGGGAACTGTGAATGCAAACTTTGCACGTACTGGAAAAAGCGAATCCACCGAGTGAACCGCCCGATGCAACCAGGCCCTACAACAACGTGCTCAGTCACGATTGGTCACAATCAATGAATAACCAATGACCACCATTGCAAACGCTCTGTACGTTTTAAAATGCTTAGACACGATGGCAGAGGTGGGCAGGAAGATGAGACCAATCCCGGCGCCCATTCCGAGCCCTTGAGTCAGGAAGACTTGATAATAATGATGTGGCTGGACTAACGAGAGCATGAAGAGGCTTATCCATGATAGATACCGTATGAGGGACAAAGGTCACCGTGAAATGCCCTGGTCAGAGCGCGTAAATGGAAAATGATCTTTGCCACCTACGATAGATTGAACAAGGTGCTTCCCGCTATCACGACATGTCTAAAGTACCCTCGGTCCACACTTTGATTGATAAAGTCAGCTACTAATATCTTACACTGAGATCAGCACTCACAGGTGACCGCCGAGAGCCCCTAGCGCAAGGTCTAGAAATAGCTGCAAACCGCCTATCCAACTAATAGAAGATGCAGGCTCGTTGTCTAGAAATCCTCGCGAGTAATATGACTGCATCACTCCGAAGGCGGACATCTAGCACTCGATCAGCCTGTGAAAAGAGAATTCATATGCCGAAGGTGACATTGACTCACATAGCCCGAAATGCAGAATTGTATGAGCCATGCTCCCAGGACTAGATCGATACCTCGTCAATTCATGTGCGACGCCACTTAAAAATAAGAACTACAACCTGTAGACCAAGCACGCCATGCACCAGAAGGGTAGAATTCGTCCTTGTCCGAAGGAACGTTGGGTAGAATATGGCTTGATTCAGGACGTGAACTTTCGTCTGGGTCCGATTTAAAATCTTCAGGAGACGTTGCCCAACCAGACAGCCGCGACGGCAACTTAGAGAGTTCAAGCTCTTCAAGCTCCGTTGCCATAATTGTCGGCGCGACTATTCGATTCGAAGTGCTGCCAGCGCTAGATGGACTGTAGGACCCAGCTAGTTGCTCACGATTATGATGAAGGGAAAGAGTCTAAAGCAGGAGAAAGAGCCACCCATCCTCGTTCGTCATCCTGCTGACCCCGACATGCAGCGGAAGGCAGAAGAATAAAATTTGCAGCTGAAACGGGTCGATCATGGTGATATGGATGAGCAAGACCCGGATCTACCGTCGACATGCGCGCGTTGGGACGCGACGCGTTCACGTGAGCGCGTCGAAGCAATGACTCTGAGTCTCAGACTCGAATTGAACTCGAACATCCACGATCCAACTGGCCAACTCCAAACTCGCAAAGTCATCGCCTACCACGTAGTTAACACTAAAGCAGCTATGTACTGCTTGAGCGGGGACCACGGAAGCCTTCCGCAAAGTACAGTGGATGGGCAAGCACCACGCGATCTTCGGACGATTAGTACTATGGGCTGATTTCAAGCCAGTTCAGAGTAAAATCATCTTGTCCAATGACACATCGTCTTGTGATAAATGGAACAATATCCCTAGTTGATGTAAAGAGCTTTCTCAATCCGAGTGACGCTTTGGACCCCGCAACCTAGAGAGTCGTAGAATTAACGCTAGTGAAGCCCCGGTCAGCATTGCGACCTATGAGCAAAGTGTTTAGTTCAAGTGAATATAAGGGCAGATGATCATATACCGAAGCGAGTGTCACTCCCTTCCACCAGGCGCTGTTTTTCCCAACAAGAGCTCCGTTCACCGGATTTCCTATGAGCGAAGCAACACCGACAGGAAAGAGTGCGACGCCCATGCGCTTGCTGTTATAACAAGGGTGAAATTAATCTGTTGCTGTAAAACCATTGCAACGTACCCGACATCAACACCATCCTTACTGAGCAACGATACTACAGGAAGATAGAGGGACACGGCTTTGAACTCGAATCAGCACAAACGTCAAATAAAAAACCCAATTACACATACTTGTCCCCAAGAAGAATCCATAGCTTGGCAAATGTCAATACATGTATCCAGTCAATACGACAAGTCTGCACTCACGACAAAGTGAATAGCACAAGGCCGTATGCCGTCGAACAGCCGAGCATTGCGAACTCAAGCGCACCTACACGGAGAGTCATTATATGAAGGGTATAGTATTCGGTATATGTACCTGCGCAGAAAAGACATATCACGTAAATGTCCAGAGGGCCCCATCTATCGCCGAACCAATTCGGCAGGATTCGTCCAACACCGCTCGAAACATTCATGATAGCGAGTGCATAGAACGCTAGCTGTCTGTCGATATTATGTTGTTGCGCATACGACTGGACAAATGATGACGGGAACCACATTCCGAGGCCAATCGAGAATCCTAATGCAAGCATAAAAATATAATTCCTATCCCAGAAAGGTGTCGCATTAATCGGTGTTGGCTGGACATCGAGGGTCTGTTCAGAGTCATAGACAGCCTCGGAAGACTCTGTTTCTGCTTCTACACGACTTGGGGTGCTTCCTTCATTGGGCACAGGAGATAGGAGTGTTTGATGCCTAGGGGGCTCGAATATGAGAAGATTGCCGAGCAAAAGCGGCGCCGTCGCAACGAATGCTGTTACTCGGATGGCCCAGCCGAAGCTGAGAGATCCGTTCAAGAGCTGATTCAGAGCAACTGGCATGTGCTTAATCAAGGGTAAATAAGCAATGATCGGCGTAATACGCACTAGAGAACGCAAAACCGCCCAGTGAGCCACCCGACATAACAAGTCCCTACAGCATGAAGCTATCATCACAAACTGTTCATAGCCGTGTTGGTTATGGTGTTCACTCACAATGGCAAATGTTTTATATTTTTTGAAGTGTTGTGAGGCAACAGCAGATGTGGGTAGGTAAATCAGACCAACACCTGCACCCATACCGAGGCCTTGAGTGAGGAAAACCTGGTAATAATGATGTGGTTGGGCAAGAGATAGCATGAAGAGACTTGATTGGTGTCGCATGAATTGGTCGGAAAGGTATGAGGTCAAATGTACATGTTAGACGACACAAGTCAGGACGCTAGTCAGAACACATACCACAAGTTGAACAAGACACTCCCTGTGACTACAACGTGTCGGAAATACCCTCTGTCCAGCCTATTACACCCATGTCTGTTAGCGGGATAAAAACTACAGGTTAAATGGACTCACAAATGACCTCCAAGAGCTGCTAGTGCCAGATCAAGGAATTGCTGCAGACTGCCTATCCAACTAATCGCAGATGCAGACTCATTATCGAGGAATCCGTGCGAGTAATATGACTGCATCACTCCGAAAGCAGACATCTGGTTTCTTCATCAATACCGAAGGCGACAAACAAGCTGGAAAGTGCCATCGCCTATCTACGCAGCGTGGTGCAAAAGCTTTACTCACATATCCCACGACGCAGAACTGCAGGAGCCAGGCTCCTAATACTGCAGACGGTTCAGTACAAATTCCAAGGCAAAAGATGTATGAGATACTACCTGTACTCCAAGCACGCCATGCGCCGCAGGGGTAGACCTCGACGTCATCTGGAGGGGGATCGAATAATATTCTTTGGGCTTCGCCAGCACCAGTGAGATTCGGAGATGAAGTCTTGTCCCGTACAGCATCAGGACTGGCAGACGAGGCGACTCTACTGAGGGGTTCGCCCACGGGAATCTCAGAAAGTTCGACCGACATTCTCTCAGTATCGTTGTAACGGATACGCTGTACCCCCAAGAATGCGGCGTTGGAGAGAATCCGAGGAGCGCGCGTGTCGAGTCAGACACCTGGCGTATTCTCGGGTTCAGTCGAACGCTCGCTTCATGTGGATCCCGGGCACAGACTCGGGCTATATAAGCTGCTCACCTCATCGAGATCGCGGGATGATGTACCTATCGGCGCGCCCGAGGCGTGAAGCGGACCGCTCGCCGTCGATGTAGCAACGAAAGCCACTAAGCGCGCTTCGGGATCAACCGATAAGTTATAACCACCGAGTCGCGGCAACACGACACGCCCACGTGAGCGCGTTGGAACTGTGATAAAAAATTCCACTGATTCTGAGTACGAGTCGGGAAGATAAGTGGATCATACAACGAAAGAATAAGGGTCGTAGTCATTCATGCCAGAAGCATTGAAGGCATCTTCGGCAGTCTCAGGAAAGCTCACAGACTTTGCGGGTCTTTAATCCGAGGGACAAGCTGCGCTCCTGACTCTCGAGAAACCAGTCCGTTTACTCCATCACGATTTTCAAGTAGATACAACCATGAACCGCATTGTGAGCTGGATACGCTATAGGGATGAGAATCAGGAACATCATCCAACCATGCTACGCTTTCGTCCCCGTAATCGTACTGTAAGAATGTAAGTTAGAGGCGGACAATTGATACCAACATTGTTAGCAACAAACCATCATCTAGTCTTTTCGATATAGCCGTCCACTCCCGACCCATCTTGTCTTGGTATGCTTTGAGTACTAAAGCAAACAGCGGCTCTGAGGCAGGATGGGTGGAAGAGAAAGCGCGCTCCAAAACATAAAGGTCGACAGCCTTATCTTCGGTCAATGTTGAGGTATACGCTAGTCCAAAGTCGATCAGAACCTTGAATAGTGTCATTTGATGGGATTAGTCATACGAGAACAGACATGGAGAGACATGTATACCAGCTGTAGGTTTTTCTGCGATGAGGGACCCCGTAGCAGCATATTTGAGGTCGTAAGATCTCCATGAATGATATCGGCCTGATGCATTTTGGCGATCTCTGCGCCGATCATGGACATAACATCATCTGCTAGGAAAGAGGGATCAGTGGATGCAACACAGGGGTATACGATGAACCTCGCACCCTGTCTTACGCCACAGCTCTCTAGAAGTATATCTTCTGGCTCATCTTGAACCTGATCAGGAGAAATGTCTTCAAGGGAAGAGACTTCAGGAGAAGATTCTTCCCCCCCTTCGGCACCACCGCCCAACAAGGACCGCACACTTTTTGCATCAATCCACTCCAAAACAAGCAACCCCTCTGCCGCATCAACCATGCGTATTCCCGGTACATTGACACCATTTCTACGCGTGAAGTTGACCCGTGATATAGAATCCCATGAGTCGTATGGGTCGCTCACCTCAGACATTTGATCAGCGCGCGCGCCTCTCCCGCGACTCTTGACTTTGTCAGGGATGTATCAAGCGTCGGATGACGATATTGTTTACGAAAACGATATTTCAGAAGTACGTAATCAGCCTCCGAAGCAGAAGCCCCGCATTGAGGATGGAGGAAGACTTTGTAGACTTTCTACACATCACCGCCAGGAGCCATCAGCGTGATCTACGAGAAGAGTGTTGTCAAACTTGCTGCTTCTGCGCCCTGTGAGATAGGACTTGCTGCTGCGACCAGCTTTAATGAAAGGGGAATCGTGGCGCTGTTCTCTATTTGAGACATCTACGTCGATGAAGACGAAGGCAGACGTCCCTCTTAGCATCATTCGTGAAGTTGATTCGGATGTACTATCTCACCTCAGGAAATGATTAACACTCTACCGTGCGCAATACACCATGTAAACGGATTCGACTATATGCAGAGTCGAGGCACTGAGCCTGTTCACAAGAGAAGAGGAAAACACGGGGACTTCCATGGTGGATCGCAGATTGACGGTAGTCGCCCCTAAAAAGGCAAGTAATCTAGTTCACTTCCAGATCCACTGCCAACTGATGAATATTGAATAGCCACAGATCCGCTGGACAAGATATGCATAGCAATTGGCACATACAAACTCAAGTATGTATACAGACGGAGACATAAAGTACCATCAAACGAATGCGAGCGACGACTATCCCAGGAGTTCAGCCCATATCCGGATCACTGAGCCACCTGCCAGCGCTGGAGATCCGAGTCCTTCTAAACCTTCATGACGGTTACAGTTACTGGTCTGCAAATAAAAATTTACCTCACCCAGGCTTGAATAAATATCATGGCATTCGATAAGAGCTTCCACGTGCAATTAACGTCACCAAGCCATTTGAACCATTCCATGCCTCTCCAAAGCTATTTCGATAAGGCAGACAAATCTCATAAATTCATTCTCAGCTCTTGCCGTCAGGAAAGAACCAGTATTATCTGCTTCAATTATGGTTGAATTCATCCGCCAACTGATGGCAAAAAGAGGAGGTGATTCCTGTGATGCCCTTAGTGAGGGGATGGTGCGGAGGCTTACAATATAACCAGTAAACTGTGGACACTACAACCATGTGACCATTTTTCCTGTTGTAGAAGTTTAGAGCAGGTCCAACAAAAGTGTAAATTTTGCCCGCAGCCCATTCAGTTGGACTGGATTTACACATTTTATCCTGCACAGTTCAAACTTTCTACTCTTTGGAAAAGGTCACATGCCTGTAGTGGGATATTTGTTTGTCGAATTCTGTCACACGCAGAAGAACCGACTCGCCCGCATAGATGGAACTTCTGGTGTCCCCCCCCGCCGGCGCGTACGCATACCAGGCCCTCCCCCACACTACACTACCCACGCCGAGACCCACAGATCGGAAGCGCTGCGTTGGCATTTCTATCGTCCAGTCGCTGACTGCAGTGCATCCAAGAAGAACGAAGATTTGTGCGGCTGAACACCAGAGAATCGTTGAATGACACGTGGAGCTGGAAGGCCGATGTATTAACCCATTGAGAAAGTATTCAGCGTTCGGGTAGCATGACTCTAATGTTATGGCCTCTACGACGCAATCCACCGTTGCATCGCCGAAAGTGTGATCAATACACCCGACGGCGAGCTGAATGCCGCCTTTGCTTAAATTGGGTATTTACATACCTAACCTGAACCGAGTCGCGCTTCCTACTAGCTGCTGCTTTTCACGCGCATGCAGTGCCTCCATTATGATGGCCAAGGACAGGAAGGGTTAAGGTCACGGTGGGGGCACCTTACTTTTGTGGTCAACTACTGCCATGAACAGTCGCGTCAAGACAACATACGGCCATCCGGTGCAGATGGTTCCCGATAATCTCGGAGCAAGGTCCGGAGTCAAAAGACAGTACGAAGGCGGATGGCGAAGCTGACAAAAGCCAGCGTTTGGCGTGACTCGGCTGTGCGTGGGCAAGCCGTTCCCCATGCGTAAGGGCCAAAATTATCGTAGAGCTTTGCGCACATGAACGCAATCATCGCAATTCTAACCAGTGCTCTCGTTGCTCGAGTGGGACTCAGAGGGTGTCGACGGGACAGAACAAGCGTTGTCGGCATCGAGATGCCACAGGCAATTGCATTGTCGGAGATTGAAAACGCGTTATCGGAGATGCGTCAGCAGATCTGGTTGGCCAACGACCCTCTGCCCAAGCCACAGGCCCCTTGCCATCGACGCGACGCTCGTCATCGACGACCACCACGCTCACCATTCTACGCGTTCATTGATAGCATTCGCCATGGAGGTCTGCCTGTGTTTTTTTCCCTCTTTCCTCGGCGCAAGATGCTCACGATCTTTCAGGGCATATTGGACTTCTCCAAAGAGTTCGATGTCTCGCTCATGGATAAGGTGGTCATGGCCTTCTATTCTGGCACTGGACAAGAGGTGTGTGCCAGTGGTGTCTGTGCTCGGATTGATGTTGATGGCTATATCCCACATAGCAACAAATGGCGCAGCAGGTCCTCACACAGTTTCAGGACAACCCGGAAGCATGGACTCGTGTACCGGATGTTTTGGAGCATTCAGCCTTTCCACAAACCAAGGTTGGTACTTCACGCTGCTTGCATCTGCGGTTATGGGTCTCATTTGACTTTCGTTAGTACATAGGTCTTCAGATACTTGAGAAACTGATTACGACCAGGTGGAAGTCATTGCCAGATGGGCAGCGGCAGGGCAAGCTCACTTCACGTCTACCCGAGAGAGCTTATTGTAATTTTTCTCAGGCATCCGCAATTTTGTTGTGGGAATCACGGTGAAGGTTGCGTCGGACGAGGCCGTCATGCGGAGAGAAAAGACGTACCTTAACAAGCTAAATCTCGCACTCGTCCAGGTGTGTTGTTTGACCCTTGGCTCTATGGCACTTCTGATCTTTAAGCTAGATTCTGAAGCAAGAGTGGCCACACAACTGGCCGACATTCATAACTGAACTAGTCGAATCGTCAAAGACCAACCTCTCTCTTTGCGAGAACAATATGATCATTCTCAAGCTCCTATCAGAGGAAATCTTCGACTATTCTACAGAACAAATGACGCAAGCAAAGGTGAAGAACCTGAAGAACCAGATGTGCGGGGAGTTCTCGGAAATATTCAAGCTGTGCTCAGAGATTCTCGAAGAGGCGCAGAAGACCTCATTGATCAGAGCGACGCTGGAGACATTGCTTAGATTCTTGAATTGGATTCCTCTTGGATACATTTTTGAGACTACGATCATCGATTTGTTGCTCAACCGGGTGAGTTTTCCCCAAGGTCCTTGTATTTACACAGACCTACCTTTTTGAGTTTTCTTCAGTTTCTCGAAGCCCCAGAGTTCCGAAACGTCACCTTGAAGTGTCTAGCGGAGATAGCGGGTCTCACGGTTGGTCCAGAATATGATCCCAAATTCGTCATCCTCTTTGCAATGGTGATGACCTCTGTCAATCGTATGATTCCTCCGAGTACGAACATCGCCCAAGCGTATGCGAACGCCGGCGATTCGGGTCAAGAACTTGTGCTCAATCTTGCACTCTTTTTGTCTAACTTCCTCTCGAATCATCTACGTGCCGTCGAAACTGAGCAAAACCGCGATGTTCTGTTGAACGCTCATTTGTATATGGTCAAGATCTCACAAGTCGACGAACGCGAGATCTTCAAAATTTGTTTGGAATATTGGGTGAAACTCGTTGCGGAGTTATACGAGGAAATTCAGAGCCTCCCTATCGGCGAGAGCGGGCTATTAATGGGCCTCAGTCTCGGAGGCGCAAGTCAGAACATGTTGAACGGCATGGCTCTTCGGAAGAACATTTACAGCGATGTTCTATCGAACTTGCGCCTTGTCGTAATCGAAAAGATGGTGAAACCCGAAGAAGTAAGTACTTACGTCTCTTTTTTCGATGCATTTTTATTTAGACTTCACAGGTCCTCATTGTCGAGAACGAAGAAGGCGAGATAGTGCGGGAATTTATGAAGGAGATTGATACTATTGTGCTCTACAAGTCGATGAGGGAGCTACTAGTATACTTGACACATCTTGACGTCAATGATACGGAGAATATTCTGACGGAAAAGCTTGCGAAGCAAGTCGACGGTTCTGAATGGTCATGGCAAAACCTCAATACCCTATGCTGGGCTATCGGTTCCATTTCTGGAGCAATGAGTACGTTGTGCATTGATTACACTATGGTTTTCACTAATGCACGTTGTGCGCCATAGATGAAGAGACGGAAAAGCGCTTCCTTGTGACCGTGATCAAAGATTTGCTGGGCCTATGCGAGATCAAAAGGGGTAAAGATAACAAAGCCGTCGTTGCCTCAGATATTATGTATATTGTTGGGCAATATCCTCGGTTCCTCAAGGCGCACTGGAAATTTTTGAAGACCGTTGTCAACAAGCTTTTCGAATTCATGCACGAGACACATGAAGGTGAGCTTTTTTGCTATATCATTTGCGACACTACTGGTTTCTCTGTGTTGCTGGCTGCTTGTGTCATTCAGCATGTGTCGTAAATTGATTTTGACGCGCTACAGGTGTTCAGGACATGGCTTGTGATACGTTCATCAAAATTGCGCAGAAATGCAGAAGACATTTCGTCATGCAACAATCGGGGGAGCAGGAGCCTTTCGTGGACGAGATACTCCGTCTGCTTCACAGAATCACTGTGGATCTCTCGCCACAACAGGTCAGTACCCCTTTTGATGACTCTTACGGGTGTTACATTGGTATGTGTCGTAGGTCCATACGTTCTACGAGGCGGTAGGGTATATGATCTCGGCTCAGCCGAACAAGCCTCTCCAAGAGAAGCTCATCTCGAAGTTGATGGAATTGCCAAATAATGCTGTATGACTTTCGGCTTTTCGGATCGCGAGCGTACAACTGAATTAGATGGATTGGCAGTGGGATTCTCTGATGGCCCAGGCGGCCCAGAGCATGGATGTCTTGGATGGTGTGGACAACATCAAGATTTTGTCCAATGTTTTGAAAACGAATGTCGCTGCTTGCACATCCATTGGTAGTTTTTACTTACCGCAAATTGGCCGGGTCTTCTTGGACATGCTGGGGTTGTACAAAGCCGTCAGTGGCATCATCAGTGAAACCGTCGCACGAGAAGGTCGGTAGCCTTTGTCAAGCTTGTCTGTTATGGCTGATTAGCGTCTCGCACTCTTCCACTAGGTTTGATCGCTACTAAAACACCGAAAGTCAGAAATCTTCGAACGATCAAGAAAGAGATTCTGAAGTTGATGGAAACATTCATCAAGAGGGCGGAAGACCTGGAGACGGTCAATAGTAATTTCATGCCACCATTTTTGGATGCGATACTTGGTGACTACAACCGTAATGTCCCTGCTGCCAGGGATGCGGAAGTGTTGAATGTGATGGCGACCATTATCGGGCGACTGGGCGTACGTAGAGTTTTTCCCCTGCTTCAGCTTTAATACTAAACAACTCCTCAGCCTCTGTTGACCCCTCAAGTGCCGGCTATGCTTGAGGCCGTCTTTGAGCCTACATTGAATATGATCAACCAAGACTTTTCGGAATTCCCGGAGCATCGCGTCGGATTCTTCAAGCTTTTACGGGCCATCAATCTCAATTGTTTCCCTGGTACGTGTGCTGACTTGATCTTCGGCTGGGTATGTCCTGACATGCGCCATCAGCATTGCTCACACTTCCTCCGCCACAATTCAAGTTGTTTATGGATAGCATTATTTGGGCGATCAAGCATACCATGCGCGATATCGCAGAAACCGGGTTAAACTGTGCGTCCTTATGTTTTTGTCTTGCGGTGTCGATGCGAGCTTAGGTTCAACAGTATGCCTGGAGGTCATCAATAACTTCGCTGGTGCCGATACGGGAGTTTCGAACGCGTTCTTCCAACAGTACTTCTTGAGCATAATGCAAGACATCTTCTTTGTGCTTACAGACACCGACCACAAGAGTGGGTTCAAGTTGCAATCGTTACTACTTGCTCGGATGTTCCAGCTTGTGGAGACCAGCCACATCACTG
Organism: Fibroporia radiculosa; assembly: GCF_000313525.1. Classification (NCBI taxonomy): domain Eukaryota; kingdom Fungi; phylum Basidiomycota; class Agaricomycetes; order Polyporales; family Fibroporiaceae; genus Fibroporia; species Fibroporia radiculosa. Next base: position 132,869 of record NW_012133392.1, on the reverse strand, counting down.
TACCTCTGTTCGATCCGTCGACAGTCCCGGATCCGTCTATTAATAACTCAATGTTCCTCAAGGAATACACTGCTAATTTGTTAAAATCGGCGTTCCCGCATGTTCAAAGGTTTTTATTCGTTCTATCACAGCTCTTATTTCTTGCCAATTTACGCGCATGTTTTTCAGCGTGCAAATTCAGTCGTTCGTCCTGTCCCTCGGCGAATACCATAGCGATATCAATCGCTTCAAACTTGCCCTTCGCGACTTCCTCATTCAACTCAAGGAATTCTCTGGGGATAACGCTGAGTTGTATCTTGAAGAAAAAGAGACTGAAGCGCAACGCAAAGCCCAGGAAGAGCGGCAAGCCGCCATGCGGATCCCGGGAATGCTCAAGCCGTCGCAACTGGAAGATAAGGACGAGGACATTTGACGGACCCATGACTTATACGTCGTTGTATGTTAGATTTTGCTGCTTTTGTCATTGCTGGCTTCACCATGTATAACGCCCTCATGCTTCCCCGCCACTCCCCCCTCCCACCTCATCCCTCACCGCATCGGCGCATCCCCAACCTATCCACCAAATTTGGCTCTCCTAGCAGCATTGTAATCCGCTATCGTCATCTCGCTATTCACGCATATATCTCTATGTACCACTAGCTTACTGCAGGAATATGAGAAGAACGTAATGTAGCCCGTCTGGTACAATGGTGTCTGAATGTCGCGAACTATTGCGGTATGTTCATTGTGCGCATATACTAATCAGTGTCTGAAGAGTGTATGTAAGTTTTGTTTGCGGTATTCTCCGCCTTTGGGTTAGTTCACAATTACCTCTTCGGAACACGTGCTACGATAACCTCATCCTGGATCTATGGCTACAAGTGGCTGCAGCATTCATCGCCCAACTACGACCCTACTACTGACCTCATTGTAGCTTACTATTCTCTCATTCACTACAACAAACAGGGACTATGTTTAAGAAGTTCGTAATCGCTCCATGACTCGAGCGAGATGCGCTGATAACTTTTCACAGATTTATTCCATCCACTGATGTCTCGGGTCAGACCAATCTGAAATCGTCCGTCCAACGGTCGATACGAGCGAACCTCCTATCACAATGGAAGGCCGAAACAGAATTGCTGGAACAGATATGGCCGAAGAAAGAGTCCCTGGCTCTCGTCAAATGGTCTGTACTCTTATGCCTCGCATCTTCCTACTCTGATCTCGCCAGACTTGCGCCTCCACGATAGCAGAGACCATATCTCCGTCTACACGCTGCACGGCGAGCCCCTATTTTTCCAGCACTACGATGGGCCGCTCTATCCCACCCTACGCTTGCTGCACAAATGTACGTATGCCCATCAGGCTCGTGGTCTCCCGCAGGCAGAGCCTAATCGCACCCCAATCTGCCAGATCCGTTCCTGCTGCCCGTCGTGCGCATTGACCGAGGGGCTATCCGCTTCCTCCTTGCCGGTGCAAACATGATGTGCCCGGGAATGACGTCCGCAGGAGGATACCTACCTCCGTCAGACGCCAGCCTGCCTATAGGCACACCCGTCGCTATTCAGGCGGAAGGGAAAGAGCACGCTGTGGGTATAGGCATCACCAAGATGAGCACCGAGGACATGAAGTTGTTGAACAAAGGAATTGGGGTCGAGACCGTGACATATATAGGCGACGACTTCTGGGCGTTGCAGACATTGTGAATATGTGGTATTGGAAGGCGGCTGAGAACCGCTTATCAGACGACTTCCGTCAACCCTGCGTACCACTGGATGGACAGCTGCGTCTGCCATGAATGTTTGTGCCGAGCAAACTCTGTTCGTCATCGCGCACAAACGCCGCAATTGACTTGATATCTTCGATGCTGGAGTTGCAAAGCGGGGCAACATGCACACACACATGACGATCCCAGAGCCCTTACTAGGCCACGGTCTGCTTGAGGAGACACCGCCTTATCTACTTCGTAAGGGCATTGCATATGCCTTCGAGCCTGATGGATATCGTAACTTACCCTTTCTCGGGGTCTGGATCACAATGGGGAATGGACGGCACCGCAATATGGGCGAGCGCATGGTCTAGGCTCATTCAGAGGACGGATGTCGAGAACGAGATGGGGGTGGTCTGACAATGGCCAATCGGAGGAAATGAATGATGCTGCAGATATCCCAAGGCCCCTTTACAAGGAGCAGGCGATACCACGCTGTGTGCACAGCAGTTCATCTGATGACTGGACAGACCCTACCCTATGATCAGCAGCTCATTGTTGTGCTATACTGGGAGGGTGCCTATGAGTCGATGCGGTGCCGATTCTGTCTATGTTTGACCAAAGAGAAGTGGATGTGACCGCTTAAACTAAAGACGAGTAGCTGTACTCGGAGGATTGGCTCGGAGTGACTCACGCGAAGCATGCTTCAGTGAGACAACGATGATCGCTGTGCCGTAGGAGGATTTGGGTGCAATCGATGTCGCAAAAGGTCGAGAAAGTGGACGGTGACTCGTGAGAGGTGTGAGACGACCTCGGGTGTATTGTGAGGTGGGAGTACTCGGAAGAGAGGACACAGCGCTCAGCCACAAGCGCGTCGAGGGACACGTGGGGCCCAATCGCGTCGCGGCAAATTTCGCGTGCTCTGCTGCTCTTCCCCGCCCACCGATGGTGCAAGACTCGCCATCCTTTGCCTATGCAGACTCGTTTTCGCCTGCCCGGAACCACAGAAAGCGCAGGCCAAGACCAGACAGAGATCCTGTCCCACCAGCCGTCCTTCTCGGCCGGACGACGGAAGACCTAGCGGCGGGCGAATGGCTGCGGGAGTGTAAGAGTCCGTGGAACTCGCTCATCGCTCAACTGCGTTCTCAACCTCTCTCCGGAACAGAGCAGCTGCGAGAGGCCTTCGCTGTCCTCCAACTCAGCTCGCCGGCCGTTCTCTGTCTCGGCCTGGGCAGCCCATCCGCATCGCGCGATGCTCGCGCACAACTGGCCTTCCTCCTCGCTATATGTGACGACCTCTCCATAGTGAGTTCTCCCGTGCCTGTCGCTCGCCGGATCCTGTACCAACCTGCCTAGAACCGCGCACAGGTATCCATATATGATCCCGTCTTTACGGAGCAGGATGTTCAGCTTCTCCAGACGCTCGGTATCGCTTGTTTGGCTGAAGACAGGGCAAGTTTCCTCGCCTCGCATAGCTCGCTGACACTGAAGCCCTGTCCAGCAAGCACGCTACAGACTCCGGGCCCCCACGCTCGTCTTCATGCCGCATTGCGATCTCCACTTATACGAAAACCTGCTGCGTGAGAACTGGACCGCAGCGGGTCTGTCGCACCTTGTCCTTATCGCGAACCGCCTAAGCGAATACGCCGAAAAGTGAGCTTCTTCTGCCCGCGCGTGGCGCACGACGGTGTACCCGCAGGAGGAGGCCTCTGTGCTGTCCCTCCATTGGCTGACCCCGTTCCGTTCTGCAGCGCTCCGTCCCGGAAGCTTACCGCGGAACATCCCTGCGTCGCGCGCCTGGGTGAGTCCGCTCACCCACGTTCCGCTGCGTCTGCTCACCGTGTGCCCATCGCATTGCTGGCGTCGCATCGCGTTGGCCGCCGCCCCAGCGCCTCGCCTCGCCGCCCGACCCCTTCCGATCTGTCCGGCGTATCCGACGGCGTTCAACAGCACATCAATCCAGTATGTCTGTGCCGAGGACGTTGGTAAGGGGTACGACTGGTACGGTTTGCCGCCTGCTCTGCCACATGCTGTAACTGCCGCTGTAGCCAACTCCGCTCAAGGAGACTCTGGTCCTTGATTTGAACTGGCGTACGTACTATCTGGAAATGACCCGGTGCCAGCGACGAGCTCATGTTTCACTATCCATGTTGACTAGGCTCATTCGAATCGTCCTATTACCCCATCGTGGTGGTACGGTATCGCCATGGCCAATATGGGAGCTGCGTGGTTTGTGCGTGGTCGCCGCATCATGTCCATGTCCTCGGGTCTAGAGCGGATGTTGCTTGGACACCCAATGACGGTCGCTGCGCTTACCGAGATGCTAAGTGTAGATTAGATTCTAGAACTCTATTATAATTACGTATGATGGACGTTATCAACACCCTGAATTCCACAAAGCGAAAAAGGCAGTAATTATGAACATGCAAAAGAAACACGAGTGAGCACGACACAACAAGCAGGCAGGAGTCACAAGACAGCATCGATGGGAGGGAGTGATTATATGCGTAACACTGCTAACACTCTTGGTAAAGAGGCGGACGGTAAACACGGGCAGTCTCGGCGGGGCTATCAACATGGAATGGTAGGGGGTCAAGTTCAAACGGATAGAAGTGGGCATCGTCCGTGTCAATATATACCTGAGGCAGAAGAGAGGGAGACCGTCGTCGTTGTTCAGGGGGTAAGGGAACCGAAGCCGGGTCGACCGCGGCGAGCGATGACGTTGAGTGATCAAACGGCGTCAAGGGCGCGTCCGACTCGTCATCAGAAGTGTCCTCAATCGCGTCTGGAACAGAGAGGTCTTCCATGTCGTCGACTTCGTAGTAGGGAAGGGGGTCGTGGTACAGGGACGGGGCTGCTTCCAAGAACGAGTCAGAGGACGAGTGCATATCGAGCCACACTGGGCTACGCGAGGGACAAACAGGAGGGTAAGGAATAGGATAGGGGACAGGGATAGCATGGGGGTTGCAGAAGAAACTGGACTGGGCGGCAAGGTCGTCCGACGAGGACATCGGCGAGTATAGGGGACTTAGCGGCTCGTCGTCGTCGTCATCGTCATCGACGGGACAGACAGATATCGACACCACCGCATCTCCGTCCGCATCCAAATCATCATCTTCACCACCCAGCGTCTCAAGAAGGGAGTCCAGCCACTGGCTTTCCGACTTGCCAGGACCAGCGGGGCGAAGGCTGAGCGCGTCGGGATCCGGAAACATGTAGTTGACTTCGTCTTCAACTTCGCGGCTCTCGTCTTCATCACGTCTAGATACATATGGTACATCAGCCTTCTCTGAGGCCGGAGGGGCTTCGGGGGTGTGAGAACGAGTCATAGAGTTTTTGAGGAGGACCCAGCGATGCAAACTGCAGCTATCCTTGACGCTACCGCCGAGGGCGGAGCGCAGCTTGGAGTGGGCCATGGAGAACAGGGATGTCGACTGAGATGTCGACTGGGTGGACATGAGCAGGGGGGACAGAAGAGTGCGTGTCAAATAGTCGGTTGAGCGACACGGAGGGGGGCAGTGAGGCGTTCTGTGGCCTGAATGAGGCATAGACACGAGGCGAGCGAGGTGGGACTTACGAAGCAGGTTTGGGGTGTTACCGGTGTATACGGTAGACGATGAAGGGCTCGAACAGAATGGTGCCGTTCTTGGAGATGTGGACGGATGTGTTGACCATGCTTGTTTCGTGGTTCGCCGGACGGGGCAGGGGCGTCGCGGGAAGCAAGAAAGAGGATGGGGGCGGGGCGCGGACGAGTGCAGCGTTCAGGCAGACATGGTGGCGGAGGACAAGGCTAGCGAGGAGTCAGGGCGGGCGGTGCGGCTTATAACCACTCTCTGCGATGACTCCGCGCCCAATCCGGCGCGCGCGTCTAGCCAGCGTCTCCGTTCGCCCGGGTCGGGCTACTTCCCGAGAAGACTGCCCCGTCGTCCGCGCTCGCCCGCCACCAGTCGCACCGAGTCGCAAGATAAGACAATGATGAGACAATTCCACTTTGTATGTACATCGCTCAGCCCTCGTCCATCACATCCCCCCCTTCCGTGTCCATCACCGTCTCCAGTAGCTTCGCAAACTTCTTCACGCTCTTTGGCGACACATCTCGCGCAACTGCCAGCAGCTGCTGCGACTTGGTCACGTCCCCTTGCAGCCGGTACACCCTTGCTAGCTGGAAGATCACATTCGACTCTTCGGGCGACGAGTCGCGTAGATACTCCAGATCCTCCACAGCCGCCTGCAGCATGACAGATGTGTCACAGACCCCGTCTGAAAAGAATAGTGCGGACTCACCCTGTACCTCCGCTGCGAGATAAGAATTTTCGCCCGACGATAACGCACAAGCGCATTGTCGGGAGACAGCCGTACCGCCTCATTGAATAGGTCCAACGCCTTTTGCCGGTTCCCGAACCGTTCGCTCACCTACATCAGCGTTTAGCATTTACCTTCCCAACAGGTCGCGTGACCACTCACCATGCCCACACAGCCGAGAAGCACTGCGTTCTGGGGATGTATCTGCGCTGCTCGCCTATAATGGTAGTCCGCGAGGCGAATTTTACTCATCCGCATATAGCATGTCCCCAACCCATACCTGGAAACCCCGCAAAAGCGTAAAGATAAGCATATCGTGCCACAGAGATACCAGACGCTCCGATCAAGACAAACGTACCAGGCGTTGTAGTGTCGTGGATCAGCACGTAAAGCCGATTGGAAGAAATTGATGGCCCGTTCCAAGTCCTCATCAATCGACTCATGTCCACTCAGCGTGTAAGCATAGGCACAATTGGGGTCTAGTTGTGCCGCCCGCCGGAAGCAGCTTAGGGCTTGCGAGCGCTCCTTCTGCAGAGAAAAGCAGTTGCCAACTGCTATCCAAGCCTGCGGTGACCGTGGATCCGTCGCAACCAGTTCCTGCGCTAGGAAAGATAGCTTGACGTTCCGCTGTAAATGCCACAGGAGGGTTGAGAAAACTTCCATATCCCACAAACGATAAGGCTCGAGATTTCGCACGGCTTCAAAGGCACGTTCAGCCTGCAGCCGACACATGAGTCAGGGCCCCTGAAACACAGAGCGTAAGGAAACATACAGCAGCATATTCGCCAAGTTCATAGTGAGCTTTCCCTACGATCGCCATCACCAATGCGGATCGTTTATGGATGATAGGTAGCTTTTCTAGCTCATCAAGACATATTCGACAGTCATAAAGCGCCATCGCTCTGCTTGCGCGTGCAAATGCCCGCATCAGTTCGTATATGTGATAGTCGGCTAGCTCAGCATCGTAGGCTTCTTGTGCAGCCTGCTCTTGTTCTGCCGTCCATGTACTCGGACCTGGAGATGCGTCTAGACAGATGACATATAGACATAAAACCGTCACGAACAAACTCGCCCACCTTTGGGTATAGGCTCCTCGTCCACGTCTGAATCCAATGTGTTTGATCGCGCCCGCACTTGAGCTCGCCGTCGGTCCCGTATCGTGGCATGCTGTAAAGAGCTAAGTCTGGCAATTCGCGAGTAAGATTGCTACTGTGGCTAACCTTGGAGGCAAGTGGCTTGTTGGTAGATCCGCTCAGCAGACGCGTGCTCCGTCTTGTCGCGGCACCGGTTGGAGGTTGCTGCTCGCGCGAGCTTTTCCCAACCCCGGTGCCCACGGCATTTGACCTAGAGGACGTCGCCGCAGTCTGGCCACGACCCGAAGATGAGAAGATGTTAGCAACTGTTAAGGCCGGGCGTGCGCGTGCCTTGGAGCTTTTCGAGCGGTCGTCCGCCCTCAGATGCAGTGCGCCAGCAGACTTGGACGGCTTAATATTTACATTTGAGTCCGCAGCGTTGATAGAGGGCGGAGCCGTGCGCTGCCGCACAGTAGAGCGGAGCTTCTTGGTCACCGGGCCCGCCTCATCTGCTGAAGAAAGGGGACGCACAGCTGGTGGTTGGGCCGCCAACAAATTCGTTGGTTGCGACCGGCTAGCGCGCATAGCTCCTTGATTGAAGGATACTTCTGGCAGAAATGACGAATCTACTGTCCCTCTACAAGAACATATGCGATGAGTGAAAACTAAACCCTACATGTGACTTCAAGTCTGCTTACATTGAATCGCGTGGTCCTACTGCGTCCATCATGCGGAACAACTGTGGCTGGCCTGTATCAGGCTTCCAGGCGCGAAACAGGTTACCGCCGTTGCCAGTCTCAGGCGTGAAAAATCCGGCACCTGTTGCAACTGGCATATTGCGAGCTGTATTCGATGCCGTCTGCTTCGCAGGTAGCAGTCGGGGAGGGAAGAGGTCGTCTATATCTGGGACGTTACCTGGGAATGGGGTCATATTATCGTTCAAGTAATCCCTCCAAACGTACGTACCGAGCGAACATAGACCTTCAAAGGCTTCCCACAGCATGGGATTGAGGACTAACGCCTGCCGAAAGCTCAGCGCTGCACTTTCCGGAAGATTGCCTCTGGCAGCCGTGGATCCTGCGCGACAGTGTAACACAGATTCTTCTGGAAAAGGGCGCGATATTCGTGAGCTCATCGATGCTGTAAGGTTGTGAATACATGTGCGTGTGAGGGGATAAACGACACGGTGGAAAGGGAGGAAACAAACATGTTGGTGAATGTGACGGATTTCGAAGAATCTCATCCAAGATATCCCGGGCTTCTCTATGTCGTCCCAGAGTAGCACAGCACTTGGCTCTAATCTCGAGGCATCCGCCACACCGAGAATCAACTTGGGACCTGAGGAGATGCAACGCAGAATGAGGCTGGCCGGATCGCAGTAGGGTCGTAGCATATAGATGACAAGCATCATGATTGCTTGGTTCCCAGACATAGTATCTCTCCGCATAGAATATGGCCGACTTGTACAGATCGGCGTCGAGGCATGACCAAACAAGAGAAGATAGCCGTTGACATATAGACGCGGTGAGCAGCGGAGCGAAATCGTTCTGCATAAGCCCCTAGTGCATGCGAAGCTAGACGACGAGCAAGTTGATGCACTGGGCGCTAGAAAAGGAGCTGCGAAAGTTCGAGTCGGTGGCGAGAGTGAACTAAGTGGAAGGCAGGCGGCGGGCGGATCGGTAAACTCAACAGCAATTGCGGTCATGTGATGCGCCGCCTCAACTGGCCGTGACGCGCGCACGTGACACGTGCATCTGTCACGCCGTCAAGCTTCCAAGTCTTTGCGACCCGGGGTCGGACTCGGCCTTGAAGCTGCACATTTTCAGTCCTAGACACCTTTTATCATGCACAGAAATAAGCCTTTGTATTCTACCAGATGATATACAGCGTGCAACAGTTGACAACAATTGGGATTACTGTACTTGACACCCGCCTCTCGAGTGCCTGCAAGCATTTTCAGCTATCTTTAGTGGCCATGAGGGTCGGCTTCCCCCTTCGACTCTGTAAATGGATCATAATCAGGGTTAAGTATCCATGGGCAGGAATAAACAAGTACTCACCGGGGACACACTGAATTGCATCATCAATGCGCAAGAGCGATACCGCAGCCTCAAACGCAGATTTCAGACTCCGGACCTTACTCAAGGTCGGCTCAAGGATTCCTGCCGTCACGTTGTCCCGCACTTCACCGTTGAGTAAGTCGAGGCCATACCGCATGAGAACTTTCTTCGGGTCACCCGCAGGAGCGTTTTGTGCAGCATTATGGTACGAACGCAATTTCGCAACCAGATCAGTCGAGTCTTTCGCAGCGTTTACAGAAAGAGTCTTCGGAATGACGAGAAGGGCGCTCGCGAACTCTGCAATTGCTAGCTGCTCGCGCGATCCCTAAGTCAAGTCACCAAAATAAGAAGCGTGAAAATACAGTCGTCATTGATCTGTGCTTACCAATGTCGTGGCGAAGTTCTCCAAGTATATTGAGAGTGCTGTCTCGACAGCACCTCCACCGGGAACGACTGACCCACTCTCTAGAGTCCGCTTGATGATTGACAGAGTATCATGTAACGCCCGCTCCATTTCGTCGAGCATGTAATCATTTGCACCTCGCAACACAATGGACGAGGAACTGACCACCTTGGTACCCTTGATTAAAATCAGCTCATCATCTGAGATGCGCTCTTGGACGACTTCATCTGCAGTGCCTAGGTAACTTGGCTCGAAAGACTCCTCCCCTTCTAGATTGGCGAGACTGGACACCAAAGTTCCACCAGTAGCTTTGGCAATGCGGCGCAGGTCCTCTTTCCTACACCGTCTGACCGCCATGGCACCAGCTTCAACAAATTCTTTCAAGCACAGATCATCAATACCCTTCGTCGTGAGCACAACATTTGCTCCGGCAGCCAGAATCTTGCGGATGCGTTCGAGTGTAATCTCAGACTCGCTAGTAATATATCAAATCAGTTCCGACGTGCATCTGACCCAGGGCAGTGCCTGACCGTCTGCGAATATCTTCTAGTTGATTTGGATCGTCCACGAGGATTTGCACACCTAATTGCATGCGTGCTTTCTGCAGGTTAATGTCCAGACATGCGATCTTCGCGTTTGTGATGCGAGTCTTCATAGCTAATACAAAAAACTCAGTGATCACCCGGATCGAAAATTGGGTGTGTTTGTTGCACCTTGACTCGCCACTGTACAATTCAGTGCATAACCCTTCACATACATAGACTCTCGAGCACTGCGTCCATGCGCTTTGAGCACGTTGACCGCCTTTACGGGATATTTGATGTCTCCTCGACTATTGATAGTCTTGACTGCCAACATAGCATCGACTGCCATGGGAGCAAAGAGGTCGTCATCACTAGGTAGATTCAATAACGAACTTTTTGATATAACGAAAATTCATTCGGAACTCACCCCCCGATGATCTTACTCGACATGCTAGTCTTTGCTGCATTGACCAAAGCATCACGACCCAACGAGTCTACTTTAATGCTCAGTTGATCTTGCATGAATTTACAGGCCTCCCTGCAGGCAAGTCGGTAACCCGTAATGATAGTTGTTGGATGGATCTTTTGCTTCACGAGCTCGTTTGCTCGTCGAAGGAGCTCTGCAGCTATAAGCACAACAGAAGTTGTACCATCTCCAACTTCCTTGTCCTGCTTTTGAGCGAGATCTACAAAAACTCTTCCCGCCGGATGCTCTACTGCAAGAAGAGACAATATAGTCGCGCCGTCATTTGAGATCGTGACTTCCTAAAATAATCAATTATGGCCTTACAGCAGCAGCGACGTGAGCAACCCAAAGCGTACCCCAATGTTATCTACCAGCATTTTGTCAAGACCCATTGGGCCTAGTGAACTTTTCACGATGTTGGCGATTGTTTGAGCAGCAAGTACTGCAAGCAAAGAATGTCAAATCCGGTGAACACACGCAGAAATACTAAGCGCACCATTCTGATCCCGAATGTCCTGACCAGATACTCTGTCGCCTCCTAGGAACGCACCAGCGCGAGGATCGCGTTGAAACATATTGACGTACTTGTGTCGTACTGATTTGAAGACGACAAGATCGTGAAGTCCGAGCCACTTCCCTGAGGGGCGTCTAAAATGACTTTGTAAGTGGTAATGTATACAGTGCTAATATAGCTACACCCTTGCTGTCCGTTCCGAGAAGGTTTAATGAAGACTAGTCTAACTTCCATATAAAAATATAAGTTTATTATTTAAATAATTACTCCTAAAAAGAGCCCCCAATATCGAGACGGATCAGCGTCCAGCGTAAATTCGAGCGCAAAGCCAGAAGTACCAATCGTTCAGTATTCGTACTTCAGCGACTTCATATTATAGAATGACCTCCGACCAGCAACATCCAATTAAGATGATTCACTCTAACGTGACAGGGCTATGAATGCGCAGCCATTATTATATGTCCGAATGTACCATAACGATATAATACATGTAGGGTCAACACAAAGGCTCTAGCAGAGTCCTTTACAGACACAAACATGTCCAACAACATGAGCATAGAACTAGATTCTGGCCCATAAGTGACGATGATTGTTGGATAGTGGGGGACTCATGAGACTGACTGGAATCTTGACCTGCAAGTAATCCGTCGGTCGCGCTAGAGCAGCGGAAGCCATCTCTCGCTTCGCCTAACAATTAATACAATAGCTTATATCAATTGATAAATAAGAAAACAAAGCATAGGTCGACAAACCTGCTCCGGATTCCCTTCGTTCAGAGGCAACGAATGACCATCTTCAGCTTTTGAAGACGGAACATCGGTGACAAGATTTGGATTTAGGGAATAATCCCTTTCGGACTGCGCAATATCCTCAGCAAAGAAGATCTCTGCGCTATCTGGCTGTGGGTTGACGATCACAGGTGCGCGACTGACGACGTAACGCAAATTTTCCGCCGGCGGTCCATAATATGATATTGTTTCCGCCATTGTCAAATCGCTCTGGCTCGGAGCCGTCACCGAATCGCCTGCTTGATCGCGAAATGGATTGCGAATATCCAACGATGAGACGGCAGAGCACGACGATGCTCGTGCTCTAGAATGAGACGGTCTCATAAGATGATCAGCAGAACGCTCCTAAGCGGTACATCAATCTATTGTCCGTGAAAGGCAGTATTTGGACTTACCGCTTCGCGTGATGGGCTCGAATTTCGAGATCGTTTCTGTCCATGCACACTGAGCGAGGAGTATAAACTGGATAAAGACCAGACGCACCGAGAATAATTCCTCCACTTGCATCAGAGAATGACGGCGCAAGCCACTCTTTGTCTTAGAGACGTTGGTGCTGGACTGCGGTGGACTGGGCTCAACAACGACTCTTTCCGCATTCAAAGAAGAACATACCTCTGACCCAGCATCCTGAGCGTGTCCAGTACCGTCTTTCTTCTTTCGCATAAAGTCAAACATGATTTATGATTGTAGTGAAAGCAATTGGGGTGGAATCAGTGAGAGCGCAGCTGTGCGCTTAGCAGGGGGCCCGCCCTACTTTTAACATTGTTGCGGAAGATTCGACTTACGACCACCCCCATAGTGGAAATACCCGTCCGCTTTTCCGTGTCGGACCTCCCAAAACTTCCATACCCGACCTGCGCCCGGACGTGCGTGACCGGGCACCTGATGGCCACTTTGGCGGAACATGGATCACCAGAAGGCTTGGAACGGACGCTTCTTCATTGGGCAGTTCCCGCTCCCGTTGCTGCTGCTGCTGCTGCCGCTGCTGGATTTGACGGAGGGCATAGGGAACTTGCTGATTAGTTGCTGCCTGTAGTACACCGTGGTATGGCCGAGTCAAAGCTTGGTCAAAGTAGAGCTGGATGGTGAGCGTTGCCTACAAAAGTGTTGCTGTGGGGAAGCGCCGCGGAGCTCACAAGCGCAAGCGCGCGCCGATCATGTACATACGGGGCCAGTGCCCATCGCGTACTGTGAACGCTCTTGTTACGTTCCCTCATCACTCTCCTGCAACGTAGACATATATCGGCCCAAAATGACCTCCATCACCTCACCGTTGAATATGGTATGTCGGTGTGATAGTGACAGCATACCGCTGTTGAAGCTCTCGAAAAGGCTCACCAGCACGCGGCCAACGCGGACGATTACGTCGCCCAAGGCCTACTCATACCTGCAGCCGAAGAGCATTACAAAGCTGCAGAGGCATTTCTTGCCTGCATAGAAACCGCAAGTGATGAAAATGTACGTTTATGGTGTCATTTCATCGCCGTTGAATCTTAGACTTCCTCGCTTTCGCTATTAGACAAAACGGACCTTGAGAATGCTATATAATGACCACTCCAAAGCAGGGAAAGAGTTACAAAGAAGGATCTCCAAACTCCGTGAAGAGAACAAGGATCCAAGCCTGCCACAGAAGCACACAACCTCCACATCCAACACTGTCAGCATCGCGCTTCCTCTCTTGACACCGCCACCACCACCCTCACCACCACCTCACGCACGCAACCAAATGTCAGATTCGCAACAGGCTGCAGACGAATCATTCATGCTTCTAGGACAACGGGTTGGTATTTTGAATTCACTTCTTGAACTTTCGATGCCGCGTGCTCGGCTGCGAGTGCACTGGGTAAATGCATTATCATGTTGCCTAGGGGCTTTCACGATTCCGGGGATGACTACTGGAGTCGACTTTCACTATGGTAGTCTCGTTCCAAACTGATAGCGCTTCGGTCCTTACAGCTGTTGGTATGGGGATCTGTTACCACTCCGATGTGGCTTATGAAGTACCAGCTGGCTCATTGATTTCTTGCATTTCTTATTGCCTGATGGCCTCTGCCGTCGGACTCACATACACCTTGTATGAGACGTAACGGAGGCTTCAGCTTGAGTTTGGTGTGTGTTGATGGAGAAAGGGTTATTGCTGACAACACATTCGATAGAGCGATTCAGGAGATCCATTCAATCAATTCTGGAAAATTACCGAGGGAATGTTGGACTATTTGTCTCAACCGGTCGCATTTGCAACGGCTCCTCTCGCGCCTACTCCCCAACCACAGAATTCGAGCCACCGGGATGCCAGCTCTGGCAGCGATACCGACATAGAGGCTCCCGTCTCGAAAACGATGTCTCGCGGCATTGGTCTTGTGAAAGCAGCACGATCCAGAGTACTGGCATATCATTCCTCCAATACTTCTGACTCCGATAGTATTCATGCTGCTGGGCCCAGCACATTCCCTCCTAGGCCACAGATTATATTCACAGGAGACGCACGAGACAATTGGGATGATGACGTACAGGGCTATGATGGTCATTTTGTTGTTCTTATATATGTGTACAAGGTCTAATCTTGTTTCATGCGATCCAGATGATGACATGGCAGATTCCTTCTGCCTGATACCTAGCAAGTCGGACTCCTTGGCTACTCAACTGAGGAAGGAGAATGATATGTTCAGAGTTGATCTGGAAGACATGCGGAAGAAACTGGCGTCAGCTGAGGGAATGTTGAAGATGCGACAAGAACAAGATCAACAACTACGTGATAGTATATTGCTGGCACGCAAAGAGGTATATTCGATAAATGCTTAGCATTGTTTTTGCTCACGACCGTGTAGGCTCATCGAGCGATGATATCTTCGACCATGGCACCACGGCAGCCTCAATCTCAGCCTCAACCTCCGACAGTCGACCTAGCATCTCTGAACATCAGTGTGTCACCTGTACCATTGGGCCCCGTCAATCCGGTTAACCCAGCTCGTGAACGGGAGTCACAGCTCGTCCGAAGAGTACGAGAGCTGGAAGAAGACGTGCGCGTACTGAGAGTGGAAAATGAAAAACAGGTTCGTACTTTCCCGAGTCAGCGCGGCTGTTGAATGAATTAGATCGAGTATAGAAAGCAATGATCGTACGATTTCGTGAACGGTGGGAGAAACTCAAAGAGTCTGCGAAACGGAAAAAGCAGGCAAAGGCAGCTACTGAAGCAACGAATATCGTGGATGAGCGCATTGAAGAGGATCCAGAAGCTGAGGCAGAGGCAGAGAGGAATGATATGCGACAATGATTTGAATGGGGGGGGGGCTAGATATGGAGGCAGGACACTTGTTGACCACAATACTAACATATATTTCCGTTACATGCTTCTCTTGCTGTGTACATGTTATATTTCAGTTCCGTCCGCTATCTTGGTCAAAACCAGAGCGCGTCATACCATGGCCCTTAGGATATCTCCGAAGGAATGGCAGACACTTGACTGACGTGAGAGGGATACGACCACGATGATGCTTACACATCCAATTGTCTATACGAATATATCGTAAAGGTGTTGTATAAATACAGAACGTGAGGATGGAGAATACAGATTGAGACCGTTATGAGAGACAACCTTGACGTTTCTTGTTGTTTGTGCGTCAGGAAATGGAATACAGGAGCGGGAGTGACCATTGTATCGCTCGATCTCATGCAAAAAGTCCGAAGTCAACAATCTGCAGGGAGCTCACAGCGGCATTAAACGTAACCGCCGCGCTATTCCATTCAGCTTCGTCGACAGCAATCCCATCTGAAGCCTTCATCGGCACATTCATAGAGAGCACGAGGTCGATGTTCTGCTGCTGCAGGCGATAGACAGCCATCAAGATACGTATTTCATCAGGAATTTTGCTGTTGAACTTTCGGACCATCTGCGACCCCTTCAAGACAATCGGGCCAGGTGTCTTGGGTCCATGCTCGTTGTACATGCGAGAAATCTCATCGACACTCTTGCTCTCGGCGTCATTGTCGTGCGCCAAGGAGTCAAAGTGACACCTAGCGAGGGAACAGCAGTAAATTGCCCGCCGCACATAGGATGCGTTCAGCCTGCGCACCTTGCAATATCAGTATATTTCGTGACATCCACGCATTGAAGCACCTCCAATATGATACTTATTCCCGAATCAGGATACAGAAGGACTTCCTGTGTATCGGGTACCTGACGCAGATCGCTTGGATCAGTTAGTGGATTGCAATCCACGGCGTATGAGTATACATACGATGCGTCAATCAAACCTGTAGGTAGTGTAGCAGTGATAGCGCCACCAAAGAGCTGCCTGCTTTCCGTTCCGGACATTGGGCGACAACAGTGCCAGTGGTTGGGACTCGGCCGGGAGGTGCCTGCCAGACGAGGCG
The DNA here is from genome assembly GCF_000313525.1 of Fibroporia radiculosa. Classification (NCBI taxonomy): domain Eukaryota; kingdom Fungi; phylum Basidiomycota; class Agaricomycetes; order Polyporales; family Fibroporiaceae; genus Fibroporia; species Fibroporia radiculosa. Next base: position 116,678 of record NW_012133392.1, on the reverse strand, counting down.
CCCTTTGCCACTATGACCTAATCACGTGTTTGTGACAGTCGCGTTGAATCCAGGTCGCGTCTTTGCAGAAGTCACCACAGCTCTAAGATTCCTCTACCGCGGCGCGCCCTGCAGAGGTCACTCGACTGCACTCTGTATCTGTTCTTCTGCTTTTCATGAACCATGATACCCGATTTTGGTCGCCGGTCAACCATGCAGCCCGCCCTCGATCCCCACAGTAATGCTCGTTCTAATCTTCCCGTCCCATCCACCGTGAAGAAACCCGCGCATGGAGGGCGCATGTCTATGGCAGGGCCCGCCATTAGGGGACCTTATCACGCAATAGGACAAGTTCCAGGAACTAATCCGCGAGCACCCATGATGCGCTCTCAGAACGTCAATCCGCTGCTGCAAAGCGCGAGCAAACCAAATTATGGCCGTACACCTCTGCACAGGTGAGTGAGCAGCTGGTCAACAAAGTAAGGATCATTGTCTGTAAAATGGACACTGCATACATTGATCCTTAGGCTAGAACTCCAGTGTTTTCCCTGTTTATGGAACCATAGTGTTGAACCTCGTCTGTCTCACTTTCAGCAGCACGCGTCGAGGGTCGATGTGGGTGGGGCCTGGGCAAGGGGCCGCGCAAGGGAGCGGGAAAGGATCTACAAAGGACAGCCGTCCTCTACGAGATAGACAATTCCAAGCCAAAATGCGCCAGGATATTGTCACATGGATGATCGATAATGGACTTGAGATACAAAGCGGTGTTCTTCAAAGTATACGAAGCGATGAGTTTCGCAGAGTTTTCCAGCAGCTGGTTCAACTATTGGATCCCCAGTGGTCTTTCAAGCCAGAGCAGAAATTTGACGAGCAGTTTGTGCAGCCTTTGAAGGCATTCCGATATCCATATCTAGGCCAAATCGATCTCAAGATTCTCGCAACCCCAGGTGCGATGCATGCCTGGCCGTTGTTGCTGGGAGTGCTACACTGGCTCGCGGAACTAGGCAAGGTACGTCATCGATTGATTTTGCTCGATCCAAATTTACATAGGATACTATCATTGCTGGTAGGCGCGATTCCATTATGTGCAAAGTGGAGACTTGACCTTGCAGGATTCGTCGCAAGTGCCTGACGAGTTTGACGACATCAACCACCACCAAGCTCTCGCGCTGGATCATTACACGCGCGCTTATAGCATTTTTCTGCAAGGCCAAGACTTATTCCCGGAACAAGAAAGAATATTGGAAGAATATTATGGTAGGTATTCCCTTTTCACGTTGTTACCATCTTCTCATGAGGCACTACAGCAAAGAAGGACGAACGAATCGTTACGCAGTTAGATCAGCAGAAAGAAGAGTTGAAACATGTTAATCTTGAATTGGAATCCCTCGAAAAGGCACCAGTACGTTGTATTGATCGTCTCTCTTACTTCTCCCGTTCAAAAATGACACAACCAGCCACCCATTCAAGACTTGCAGAAGGACAATGGGTTCATCAAGCGGGATAAAGCGAAATTCGAAGAGATCCTGCGACGATGTGAGTCGAAGAAGAAGAAACTGGTGGACACCTTGGCGCGAGAAAAAGCAGAGCTCGCCTACTGTGGTAGGTCATGTCTTGCATATTGCGTGAAGATCTCCTAATGTCCACTTCGGAAGTCGCTAATCTGGAAAAACTTCAGGCGGAGGAATCGAGGCTTGCTGAAGTGGTCAAAGAACAAAATTTATCTCCGGAAGAGGTCATTCGCATGAACACGGAACATGAGACACTTACTCGTGATCTCGAGACGCTCAAGCACAAAATCACCGAGACGAATCAGCTGGTAGTGAAACTCGAAGTTTCCCTAACGAGAAAAGTGTCGGATACAGAAGACGCGCTCGACGCATACAGCAATCTTCTCTCTAGCTTGGGACTTTTTCCTCCCCTGCCGCCGCCTCTAGAAGATGTCGATCTTGCATTGGACCTCAATTCAGCTGCATCAAATCCACAACTCCTCTTGACAGGTGCAGATATCAGGAGGGTGGTCAAGCCCACTCTCAGTCGTGTGGCTGAAATGAGACGTACGGAACGTGCCGATGTAGAAAGCGAACGGATCAAAGTTGACAACGACCTGGATCAGCTGACGCTGGAGTGCGAGAATATGGACGAAGAAGCCTTGGAGATCAGTAACAAGGTCAACGGACTTAGCGATCAAGCCGATGAGCTGCGAGAGGTGAGGGAGTGACTAACTGCTCCGACGCTATTGGCCGCAGACTACTGACGTCTGAGCGATACTTGTGGTTGCAGGCGGCGCAACAGGAAGCCTTAGTGAGTAACGCCGAAGCTTCACGACTGGAACGGGATCTTGCCCAAGCCCGCACGGCTGCTATGGCCAACGGCGTGGGGGTAAAGTCTCGGCTACAAGCACTGCAAATTGCGTATGTCCCTCTGTCTTGACTGTTCCATCTTTGTATCTCAGTGTCACACAAATGCCATAGGTATCGAGAACAGATTGATAAAGTAAATCGGCTCAAGGATGAGACCATGCGGGCCATCATCAAGAACAGCAGCGACACTGTCATGTTCAAGGAGGAGGTCTCGAAGCAGCTCAAACATCTGCGTGATTTTGCAGAGTCCAATTAGCTTTGTGCGTTGTCGACGGCACCAGTGGCGCAGAGCATCCGGAGTGTCGGAAACGTCCGAGTCCGCGCCTAGCGGGCAAGTCCCACGTATCTATAGTATTTATCTATGTACTCTACCATCGACTGTATTCTAGTGTGCGGATATTCCATGAGGACGTTTTGAACCGATGGGAGAGACTGGCGGCCTGCCTTCGAGGGCGACCCGAGGTTGTTGCACTGTGATTCGACGCCGAGGAGTCTCCGTCGGCGAGTGCGGGAACGGCGTCACATTGCCAATCTGCAATTTCTGGAGATCATTGGCAGAACTAGGCACCGCTGGAGCAGACTGGCCGCGTATGATCTACCAGCAGCCGGGGGTAAATTCTCGTCGACAACATTTGGCACCATCCTGCCAAGCCCTTTGCGGTCCCATTCGCGGAGGCTGTCTTCACACGTTCTGCATCAATCTCGCGATTGCCTCGTGCTATCGCCTCGTCTTCAGCTTATCCCACCTCAACAAATGAGCAAAGTCGACACTCATCCGGCCGCAGCCTCAAGCACCGTGACGCCCAGGGAAAGAAAAATATCCTTTTCGCATGTCATCCAAGGCTTGCTCGGCCACCACAGGATCACCAGCCTGTCACTTCGTGTCTCTCCGAGTCGATATCGCTATCGAGGTACGCCTATGGTTGATTGCATCGTCTTTACCTCGTTTCTGAAGATGGAGATGATAACGAACCGAATGACTCGAGTCCGTCGCCTGAACTCGGCGTATCGTCGCGAGGATAAGGTATACTCTGTGGATAGAACATACCTGCGGTTCCGACCTCTCACGCAGTCGCGAGGGTTTCGCCGGCCCCGGAGGCAGTTGCATGGAGATGACCATCCACAATTATCGACAAGTGGCTTGATTGCGTTCACCTGCTCATGGTTCGCGACGGCCACCGGGGTTTCGGAAATACAGGCATACCCAAAAGGGCGCAGCCCTGTTCCACTGTCATCCACAGACTTTCTTCGACGCGGTGCACATCCGAACTTCCTCCTGCTAGCTCATCCCAGATGAACCGTGTCGAGAGAAAGTGATCACACCGATCGGCACTGTCGATAAACATTCTTCCTGTGGACGATGCCGGGGGTGCTTCCCTCCGAGCAAACTCAGCATTCCAGACTCAGGCTGGTCTTTTTCAAGATTTGCTCCATTTGGCCGGTTACAAGCGAATGTGAGAATCTTGTCTGTTCGAGGCGCTGTCAGTGGTTCACTGAAATCTGCTCGGCACAGCATTGAGCTCAGTGCGGGAATGCGATGGCTCCGCTCGATGAGCTATGATTACAACGTTATGGGATCCCAGGAAGCGGCATCGTGCGAAGCGAGATTAAGATCGGAGCGGCTGCTAAGAAGCGCGGACTGATAGACCCTCTTGTTGCGTTTTCCTGGGCCACTCCCCCACGGTATGTCAGCCTGTACCTGGCTTCTCCGCGTGAGACGCCCGTTGTGGGAAGCTCCGCGCTAGGTCTACATGTGCGTAACCTTGCCACCATGCGAACGCCCGGTGCATTCCTGATGTCCAAACCACTAGGAATGCGACAGATCTGAAACTCGTATTCTCAAACGAAGCTAGTCAGAACACTCTCAGGTTCGAATGACAGTCGACAGATCTCTATAGCTCTACATTCAATTCGGAAATGCTTCACTCGGACGCCGATGAGGCTGAGAGTGGATATGATCCATACGAGGCCTAGTCGGCGCACACTGTGGACACTCGTTCGGGTGTAGTAATCTCCCGAGCAATGATTTTGGATGCAATCCCTCGTGGGTTGCACCATCGGCGTGTGCATGGGCATCCCACCTTAATTGGCTCCCGGATTCTGAAGGTATAAAAGGGTGTCCACTTTGCTTCTCTCGCCTTGGACTTTCTCCCCCAAGCAACCCCCTTCCTCTTCAGAGTCATCTCACTGCCGTCGACGTTGTCAACGTCTTTCGCCTGCCGATATCCATTGCTGACCTCATTATGTCGGACGCTATACTACGCGGAGCCGCCCCTGCGTACGACGATGCAGAGAAAGGCGCATTAGATGTGCAGATCCGCCCTGTGGAGGTGGCGCTACCATCTGAGAAGAAAGATAAAGACCTCACGGTTGCGTCGGTTATGCCGGTCCCAGCGGAGAAGAAGGAGCCTCAAAGTGCCCCCAAATCAGCTAGTAAACCACCCAAGAAGAAGGTCTCAAAATGGATCCTCTGGCAACTATGGTACAACACGTACCGGTACGTGGCGAGTAGAAGATAAGAAAAGAAAATTCTTGATGTTTATTTGCTGATAGGAAACTATTCACCATCACGTTCTCCGTGAATATGATTTTGTTTGGGTTTGCGGTATCTGGTCACTGGTCATACGCCAAAAAATACGGCGGTGCAATGGCGGTGGGAAATTTCAATGTGTCTATCTTGGTGCGAAACGAAATATTTGGGCGTCTCTTGTATCTATTCGTCAACACCTTGTTTGCTAAGGTACGTTATGATATAGCAGGCTCCGTGATAGGAACGGGGAGCTGATGTGTTTATTCTTAGTGGTCGCCTTTGAAGTGGCGTCTAGGCTGCACATCTGTCCTTCAAGTCAGTCTAGTTCATATCGGCCCTATCAGGTAACTAACATATCATTATAGCATCTTGGTGGTATACATTCTGGCTGTGCAATTTCGGGTATCATCTGGATCACACTCGATGTTGTGGACACTTACCGGAACCACGTCAACGAGTCAAACTCAGCTTTGGCGCTTGGTCTTATGGCTAATATCGCCTTGATCGTGACCGCAGTTGCTGGGTTCCCCTGGGTGCGCAACACGCATCACAAGTCAGTTCTTGCTGTCCACCGCCATACGACTTCATCGCTGATGCCTTCTCAGCGTGTTCGAGCGGTGGCACCGGTTCATGGGATGGTCTGCTCTGTTCCTCTCTTGTGAGTACATCAATATCCGCTACCGTCTTCATGTCTTGATCATACTCACGCTTCAATTCATAAGGGACCTTCGTCATTCTGGGCGACCTGTGGGATACCACGACGAAGACTTGGAACTTAGGCACCGCGCATATCGTTCGACAACAAGACTTCTGGTATGTCATGGGAATGACCCTATGGATCGTTCTTCCTTGGATCTGTACAAGGAAGGTCCGCATCGACATCGAACTCGTAAGTGTTTGTCCTATCTTCTCCGCCTTAACCCAAATAAATCGACACTGCGCTTCGAAGCCCTCAAACAAGGTTGCAGTGCTCAGATTCGAACGTGGTATGCAACAAGGTTTACTTGGTCGCATCAGCCGTAGTACCGTCAAGGAGTATCATGCGTTCGGGATCATCTCGTAAGTATGCACAATGTGTTTGTATGATGAAGCGTTCTCATCCACACCAGCGAGGGAACACACGCAAAGTACCATTACATGGTTTGCGGTGTACAGGGTACGTAGTGCATCTCATTGTATTTTTTTCTCCAAAACTAACGGTCGACTTAGGTGATTTCACTCGCAGCCTCGTCAATGATCCACCAAAGATGATTTGGACGCGAGAGCTGAAGGTCAGCCCATGGATAGTAAACTACAGTTCTCTCCCACTCATGTGTACCAATAGCTGGCTGGTGTTTCAAATACTTCCACCCTTTACAAGCGTGGGATTCGTATCTGCACAGGTACCGGTATCGGTGCCGCCCTCTCCACCTGCATTCAGTCCCCCTACTGGTTCGTGTACATTGCTTCCATTAAAAACTTCGGCTAATCGTTATCCAGGTATCTCATCTGGATAGGTACTTCATTTTGTTCCATGTGTTCAATGTTGCATCGCTCAATGCTGTTCTCACGACAGGATCTGATCAAGAGAAGACTTTCGGTCCCACCATTAGCGGCTTGATCAACCGTAACATCGAGCCCGAGCGGTACCTGCTCTGGGACAGTAAAGTTCGAGGCGGCCGGCCCGACACGAGGAAGATCCTGAAGGAGGTTTACCACTCCTGGAAAGCCGAAGGTAAGCGAGACTCGTGTATACGCACATGCCACGCTAACACATTGTCATCAGTCGTCTTTATCACGTCTAACTACGTGGGAAACTCAGAAATGATGCAGGTGCGTTGAACTATAGCGGGCAACCGCCGCATGAGAAAGCTTACCACGACTTCATAGGCCTGCAAAGAGGAGAAAATTCCATGCTTCGGAACTCTCTGGGATTTCGTAAGTTCACATTCATGCTCCATGTTGACAGGCGTTGACCATGCGCTCCGCAGTGATATTTCGTATTATTGCATCACTCATATAGATCTCTGTAATACATCCCATAGACCGGGGCGGCCATCCCTTCCCATCCCCTACTCTCGTTTTGATTGCACATCCTGTATATCACAATCTACCTCATTGTATGCATATCATTTGGGAACATCCATAACCGCAAAGCTTGGAGTGCTGCAACGGAGTGTGCAAGACGTTAAGTTGATTGTTGCGTGGTTCTGAAAAACTGACCGTTGTCGATCAACAAGCACAAGTTACACTATTGCCAATACTTCAATCGCCAGAATAAACGACGCAGTCGAAATATGCTAACGCAGCGCTCCCATGCGGTAGGCAAGAATCGCCATCTATGGCCAAAAAGGGAAGTCTATGGAAGACGGTGGTGGTATCATGAGAAATAACCACACGGTGCCATGAGAATGCCGCAGTGACCGAGATGCGACACAGCCTATTTATGGCGGATAATTCCTGCTAATGATATCCCTCAAGAATTTTTCCGCGTCTACCCATCCAGGGCCATCTCCTGTTAGGATTAATAGATGTATTTGGTTGTAGTCTCACACCCCGTCCAGCCAGCTCAACTATGATCCTTGTGATGTTTCGCGCGTCCTAGAATTGATTTGGAATTGTTCAATGGTTCAACGAAAAAACCGGAGAAAATTGAACAGACATCAATGCCGCTATGTTGACGACCTTCGAATGGAGCTAGACCTAGTGCTTGAAGCATGCGTGGGATGCTCAATGTGATACGGGACGGAAGGGGAAATGCATGCTGTGGATGTGTCAACACAAAGGATAACGTCATGAACAGGAGACACACTATAACTGTATGGCCTTTGCCACGCTTGATATCATCGCCGCGATCGGTATGGGTTCGGACTGCTCCGCGCACGTCCAAAACGTCGCCCGTAATCCATGCCGGCATTCGAACCTGTCATTCACCTCAGCAATTACAACACTGCGACCGATGCTGATAATACCTTCGATATGAAACACTGCTTCACAACGAAGTCGCGGACATCGAACGGACCATCGCTGCACCAGCAGTACCGCACAAGACGACGCCCTGTAACTGGCTCGATAAGACCATTGTCTTCTAGGAACGTTTCGAACATTTGTAACAGCTCTGTGAATTCGGGAGCACTGTCCACCTGGTCCTGCAGACCAGTGTAACGCCTCAATCCGACGAAAATGACAATCAAAGGCTGGACGGAAAACGGACTTGAGTGATCCCAGTAAGATTTGTGCAAAATTGCGACAGCAGCGGCCGCCAAGTAGGCCTGACAAAACTTCGAAATTCGGCTACTACGACGAGCTCCTTAGCAATTCCATCAGGGCTTTTGTCCTTCCAGCGCAGCAGGCAGACGGGCCATTCCTGTTGGCAATGGAAAAGCTGACGTGAGGTGTAGACGTGGATTTCCGCGACCTACTATAATTTCGTTCGGATAATCAAATGATGATGATCCTTCAACGCATGTACCCTCGACGTCCAAGACGAGGAATGCATCGTATGGCTGTTTCACACCCTGCAAAGTGGTGCTTTGTTGTAGATATGCAGGTATCTCCGACGAGCCAGAACCCACTTTTCGAGATACCGAAGGGCCAGAAAGGCCTAGTGGATCTTCCGCCATGCAATGTGGCGGTTTGGGGTGTGGACTGAATGTCGATTCGCACGACAAACTGCGCCATAGAGAATAGCTCACAAGCAGAATGATACAAGTGACAGTGATCACAATTACACCATAGTCTTCCAGGAATGCGCCGAACCGCGGTGGCAGCCACCGCGGGACCGGCTCGGGTGTTCTCATCGCTATCGTACTAACGAGAATAGCGAAGCGTGAGTCAAAAAGCTATTTCAGACGACTGTTCACCACCGACCTCAGGCAGAAATCTAGAACACAAAGCGGGGCAGCAGCGACCACTGATAGCAGGATAGAATTGACATCGGGGGCACTACCAGTGGCGGGGGGAATAATCACAACCGGGAGAACTGGATTGCCACACCGGCACGTGATCCTCAATTCCGTTCCTTTGGCGCGCATGCCATTTCTCGTCGCCCGTTTCTCTCGACAACCCTTCTCAGTCGACCCCTCACGGGCTTCCATTTCTGACCGCCGCTCCACTTAAACAGTAGGCCGCAGAACCCATTTTCATCTTTATACCACCCATGATCAGACAGGGAGGGGACGACCTAGATGATGACTTCGTCCTGGACGAACTGGTCGCCGTATCGGAGGACGAAAATGTGCATTTGGCAGACGGTGATGATGTTGGCGCATTGCTCAGCGCGGACGAAGAGGGGGATATGACCTCAGTCCATGCTGCTGCAGATCAGGGTGTCACAGAGAAGAAACGGAAGCGGCGAGCGAAAGAAAGGGAGAGGAAGGCGAAGGTCTGCTTTTGCGTCTAGTGCGTACAAAGAAAGACTACAGCCTGGACTCATGTCTTTGTAGAAACGAAAATTGACAATGTCAGAGGGTCCTGTCGAAGCTCCTTCTGTAGCATCACAGTCCCCGGGTGTGCTGGCTGACTGTCTTTCGTCAATGCAAGCAAAGACATTCTCTAAGATGTCCAGCATAGAGCTCGCCGACATCCAGATACCCGGTAAATGCGCGCATGCATTCCAGTGCAAGTTGTTCTCAACATTGACAGCCAGGCAGAGAGCTCCATAGTGGATACAACTCAGTGGACGGACTCCCGGAATCTGGATTTTCTGGTTGACTTCATCTCGAAGAGTGAGTTGCAGAATCACGTTCTTCTGGTGCCGTATTCACCCACGGCGCACGTCTCAGTATTGCCTACCCTTCGTGTCAGATTATCGCAGAGACCTAAATCCAAGGGAGCACCGACCCTCTTGTTTGTGGCCGGAGCAGCTTTGCGAGTGGCGGATGTTACAAGGATTCTCAAGGATGAAAACCTCCGTGGAAAGAAGGGCGGCGAGGTAGCCAAACTGTTCGCAAGGCACATAAAGCTGGAGGAACACGTTACCTACCTTAAACGAACGAAGATAGCAGCGGCAGTGGGCACCCCGGGAAGGCTCGGCAAGCTGTTGTGTGACACCGGTGCGTCCGACGTCGCATGAACATTTCTGTGGATAACGTAAGGCTGACCCAATCTACTGAAAAAATTTCCATGTACAGATGCGTTGTCCACGTCCGCGTTGACACATGTCCTTCTCGACGTATCTTATCGGGATGCCAAGAACCGCAACCTGCTCGAGATCCCAGAGACGCGAGATGAAGTTTTCAAGACTGTTCTCGGTGCTCCGAAGGTGCTGCAAGGACTCCGCCAAGGCAAAATACAATTAGTGTTCCTATGATGTTTATAATTACGCCATCCACTAGCGTTAGACGTATAATACAGCATGGAATGTCGCACTGAATGTCTAGAAACCTGTTGGGTTCGTCCTCAAGGTCAACTGTCGTACAACAATGAGCCATACATGCGTCCAGAGGAATGACACTGAGAACACATACTCGTGTCCACTTCGGTACTTTGTGGATGCCCTTGCGGTATCCCCGTCTGTGTCGTGTGAATACCGTATACTTGTCCTTTGGGAGCATTTCATGCTCCTTGGGTAGTTCTAACGCTTTCGTCTAGGAGAAATGTCGCAGACGCGGTGAATGTGAGTGACTATGGAACACTGGATCTGCAGCTCACGAGAGAAGCACACTGAACTCCGCTCGCTCTGACCGCCTCTATCACAGCGTCCACTCTTTTGAGACGTGTCCTAGCGTTAGCCTTCCGAGTCGGCGACAACTTCCATGGCGTTTTCCTGAGTACATTGGAGTCCAGCTACTGCTGATATAAAAATATGTAGATACTCACCATAGAAGCCCGACAAGGCTTGGTTGAGTTGCTCGAAAGGGTCCAAACATACTGCCCTCGGCGAGACAGCTCCAACAAGTGGCCACGAGAGACGCTGCGGCGCTGAGAATGGGAGAGGCTGCTGACTAATCAACGCTCTTCCCATTGGGCGCGTTAAGCATCGCAGTCCTGTTCCGACTCATTCTCTTTGACCATCCTGGCGTGACTAGCAGAATGAGCGCAGTCGATGTACAGTCCATGCTCCCCCCTATATTCAATGGCAATGGACATGTTGCTAATGGTCACGGCGACTTCAATGGTGCTCCAAGGGAGCCCAAGTTTGCTAGCGGGCTCATCCTCCCGCCTCCAGAGATCAAATGTGAGTACCAGTGTCAAGCCTTTCTTTCGTACACTGTCTAAGATATAAAACTTCATTTTACTCCAGCTGTGATTGACCGGACGGCGCTCTTTGTTGCGCGGTCCGCTAACCCTCCTCAGTTTGAGGACAAAATCCGCGAGAACCAGCGTCAGGACCCAAAGTTTTCGTTTCTCAACTCGGCCGACCCTTATCATGCTTACTATAGACACCGCATGGAGAAGGTAGTACGGGGCGAGATTGATGAAGAGACCGTGCCCGACAAGGACGACAAGGAAGTAGAGCGCGTGGTTGAAGAGCGCGTGGTCGACAATGGGATCGAACCTCCCATGCCAGAATTCATCCTCGACATTCCCAACATCAGTGCTATTGATCTGTGAGTCTCTTATTTTCGGAATCCAACTTCGTTCCACATTGATAGTGGGCTGCAGTGACATCATGAAGCTGACGGCGTTGTTCACGGCGCGGAGAGGGCGTTCGTTCCTCGCAGCTTTATCTGCAAGAGAAGGACGAAACTATCAATTTGATTTTCTCAGGCCGACACATTCCCTGTTCGGTTACTTCAATCGCCTAGTTGAGCAGTATTCAAGAGTTCTCCTTCCTAGTAAGGAGATGCTAGCGCAACTGAAAGGACGAACCCAGGACGATGCCCGGTGGAAAGAGCTTGAGATAGCTCGAAAGCGAGCGCTGTGGGAACAGCGCAAACGAGAGAAGGAGAAGAAGCGTGAAGATGACAAGGAAGCCGAGAGAAGTGAGTCTTACATCGTGATGGGAAAGTACCATACTCATGTATTTACTCCAGTTGCTTTCGCTGAGATTGATTGGCACGATTATGCTATCGTGCAAACCATCGAATTTACAGCTGCGGATGCAACTTCAGAGCTTCCTCCTCCAATGAGCGTGCAAGAAGTCGAGAACATGACTTTGGCTCAGAAGCGAATGGCGGCGATGGTCATGGAGACCACAGCGGAGGATGTTGAAGCTCATCGTGCTCGCCAAGCCGCGGCGGAAGCAGAAGCAGCAGCCGCAGTTGGTGGTGCTGGAATTCCTCTGGCAGGTGGTGTGGAAGATGCAGCTATGGAAGAAAGCGACGATGAAGACAGGGATGCTCAGGAGAGGAGGAGGCGCGAGGAAGAAGAGCGAATGAAGGAAGTCGAGAGGGCGCGGGCGATACAGGCTAACTCTCTGGACGCGGGTGCTCCCATGAAGATTAGGACAGACTATGTTCCGAAGGGTACGTCATTCTCAGAGTGCTCCCCATCACCATTGACCATGTGGTTTTATTCAGTTGGCAAGAAGTCGGCGGAGAAGATGACAACCTGCACCATCTGTGGGCAACAAATCCCTGTGGATGAGTTACAGGAGCATATGCGTATCGAGCTGCTTGACCCTAAGTGGAAATCACAACGTGATGCTTTGGAGGCCCGCAAGGCGCAAGCGTCCGAGTTGCAGCGCGGAGCGAATGTCGTTTCGTCGTTGAAGAACTTGGCACGTACTCGTGTCGATATCTTTGGTGCAGAAGCAGACGAGGAGAAGCGCAAGAAAGAGGAAGAGGAGGAGCGACTACGCAGAAGAGAGAGGGAAAAGGTTGTTTGGGATGGCCATACCGCGTCCAAAGCGAATACGCTCGACAAGTTCTCAACAAATGTCAACTTCGACGAACAAATTGCTGCCATTCATCGTGCGAAGGGTCTTGGCCCGTAAGTCTCTAATCCTATCCACAGCTTTCACGTTGACTGTTTATGTTCGTTTCGCAGACAAGAGGTCAACGCAATTGGCCCCGGCATTGGCCCTGCAGCTGCTCCTGCTCCGATGACCTCCCTCCCACCACCACCGGCGTCTTTGCCTGCTCCCCCCATGCAACCCTCTGATCCTGCATATTCTGCTGCAACAATTTCTTCCGGACCACAGCCAGCCTCTTTGTATTCTACACAGCCTGCGCCCGTCATGTTGCCCCCGCTGCATTATCAGGGTATGGATGCGGCGCAGCCGTTTGGCTATCAGCCACCTGCTGCTCCGCCTGTGATGCACCCGGCCCGCGTCGCGGCTCTCGGCGCAACACCAGTTGGGACGCCTCCACAAGCGGGCATGGTGAGGAGTGCCGATGAGATGATGGAAGGCCATGTAGACGAGATTCCGCCAGCGAAGCGGCAGAAGATAGTGAAGGTACCGGGAACACGGCTGTACGCTGAGGAAGATTGGATCAACATGCACCCGGTGAGTATAAGCACACGTCTGATTTTTAACAGAATATCGTAATGATTTGTTCGTCAGCATCCAATTTCACTGATCGTCCAATTGCCTAACGATCCGTCAAAGCCAGAGTGGAAACTTGACGGCAGAGTTACCACCATTCCGGATGTGCCCCTCAATTTATTGGTTTCTACGCTGCGTGATCGCATTTTACAGCATACGGGGAGCCTTCCCGTCTCGCGGATTAGGCTAGCATACGCAGGGCAAATGTTGACCAACGCGAACACGATTGCAAGCTATAATATTGAGGATGAGGATCTAATAGTGCTCAGTCTCAGAGACCCAAAGAAAAAGTAGCTTATTAGATGTGTTCCATTTGTTTCCCTACTTATCGTGTATTGTTCATCTGCTCTGAATATATGTACCGCCACTAGGTGGTTTACCCCTTGGTTATCCTTCGGGACATGGATGAGGCAAAATCGTGCAATCTTATGTATTGTGTGAGAGTGAATTCCAAGCGCTGCAGAGCTGTTTTACACTATTGAATACAAGCGAGCTGAACACTGTATAATCCCCTGGATCACAGAAAAGTATAATATATCAAAATACTCGCTTCGCTAGCAATGCGATCGCGAGCACGAGCAACACACAGATAGCCGTGTCCAGAACGACTGGCGGCCGACGGGAGCTCTGGGTGATCGCAGCAGCGAGAGCAGGCAAGTCAGCTGGAGGTTGTGGCGCCGGATGACTAGTCTCCGGTTTAGCCGACGACGGTCTCACCTCCTCGACGGGTGGTGTAGGTATACGATCAATCAGAATGGGGGCTGGGGGACTTGGCCGTGTGGGTATGGGAGCGATTAGAGGAATGGAGTGAGCGGGAATAGAGCGTGTGGTAGGAGCGCCTGGGGACGATGACGGTATGTCGGCCGCCGATAACTGGGAGCTAGCTGGGGGCGATGAAATGGAGTCGGCGCTGATTACAGGCGCTGGAACAGAGGCAATGGGTTGGGAAACGGAGATATCAGCTGCGACGGGAGTATCGGGGTTAGAGAGACTGGTGGCTGCGGTCGGTGGATCAGGGAGACATCCTAGGTTCGTGCGCTGACACGTCGGGCAAACCCAATCGCGCGATCTGGGAAAGAGTTTGTGAGATTGAGCATTTGTGACGTAGAAGGTTCTTACAAGACCGCGAGGCGTTTCCGCTCTGGGGTGGGATACTCAAGTGCGCCGACGCCGACTGCCGCTGTTCCCCTCAGTGGGAAAAAACCCTGCAGGCCAATGATAGCTGCCAAGTTTTAAGGAAAACAGAACGTGAGTTTGCTATTGCTTAAAAACACTAGCTGTACTTACCGGTTCGTACACCCCAAGCAGGCTGCCAGAGTTCTTCATGATCTTGTTATGGTCGTTTTAAATGAGAATAATCACCCAAAAATGGAGCACTTACAATTCGTGAAACTGATGCATATCTGATGGAAAATATACAGTCAGGTCCATAGTCAGCTATGATAGAATATTCTCACCTTGGTGTTCAGTTCAAATCGCCCATTAGGCGTTAGCATCATGATGGACGGTGGTCGAAAAGGATACTCCGCAGGGAGGAGTATACGGAAGTGATAGAGCCCACCCTCAAACTCGGTCCCAGATGGGCCTCGCAAGGTACAATGCCATTCCTACAACCATGAAGGCTTGCACTCTGTCAGTGACTACTAAACACTCACAAAGATGTCATCCTTAGGTACGAATGCACATGAGTTATGATTGCACAGGATTGAAGACAATTCGTGCTTACCTCTAAGGGTGCTGCAGCATAGTCTGTGCATGGGTCGTTCGCAAGTTCTCTAGCCTCCTGCATGATACGCTTCACGGCTGGGGACCAAGCCTAAGTACACCATGCACACGATAAATACAATCCTTGCTTAACCTACCAGAATTGTTTTTGTTGAGGCCTGTTCTTGTAGACATTGTGGCTGAATGCGAGTGCGCAGCAGAGATGCTGAGTGAACGTCAGAGGAAAGTGCCCGGGCGCATAGCCAACGTGGAAGATATCATGTGATACTCGGGGTCGGGATTCTCCCCTTTGGTCTAATTCTATTCGCTGGCTCAACAACGGCCGTTGCTCGTCCCAACACGCGCTCTTCTACTCCTTTAACTTAAGGTGTGCCTTCCGTGTGCGAGCCAGAGTCGCGCGAAGGGTGTTTAGCCCGCTATGAATATCAAGAAACTAAAAGTCAGGCCTCGTAAAGGTGTGCTGCCAGAAGTTCTCTTTGCTCCGCCGTTATGCTGAACTGGCCTCTCTTGTGAAGAGCATACAAAGAACATCTGCGGCGCTCAGTTAGCGAGCATGCTGGGCTGCTGGGCTGCTACAGGAGATTTGCATTCCATGGGCCAGTGCCAAGACCACGCAAAAGCATTATACGAGTGCATGAGAACAACGGTGTGTACGGGCTTTCGCAATTTACTGTGGACACTCATAGTCTCCTTGCAGCCTATGGGCGGAAAATCACAAGGAGCTACGATCAACTATCATCTCATGAGACTTGGCAAGATTCTCAAATAGACGTAATGTATTCGACCAGTTCTCCCTCAAAATTCTTCTTGGGTATGTGCACCCGTCCTGTCGAGGAGGAAGGACTCGGGTTATTACCCTTACTGTGCTGTTTACGCATGACTTCTAGTAAACGATTTATTGTTTGCGCACTTTAGGCTCGTGCCACCCAATGCAAGGAGCATACATTTTCCACAACACAGCGTACCTGAGATCCTAAATCTCATAGACGTAGGGCGGCGACTTGTGGGTCTGAAAGCAGTATGTGGTCCAAGTAGTTTGGAGAGTAGCAGGTTGTGCAGGCTCGGTTACTGCCCGGAATGTATCTTACCTCTTATAATCATTTCATATCCGCGGTAACCCTTATCCCTCGCGAGGCGTTGGAGGATAAATCTGTTGATCTTGAGCTCTGAGCCATGAGCAGGGAATACTGAGATTGCCAAATTGGGAGAGCTTGTTCGCCGCTGTTGTGGTTTGTTTCGTGAGTCACGCCCGGTCGCGCCTGGCCTGCGGCGCACGCCTTCCTGACGACTACTTCATCGTAAAGTCGCCCACCCCTCTTCTTTGTACACCACCACCACCATCCCTGCCGATTGTCCAGCCTCTAACATTACCCTGCACCCAAGATGAGGTCTAAATTCAAGGATGAGCACCCTTTTGGTGCGTGGCGCGTCTTACTGCTCTGCAATGTGTTAATCACTAAGCGGTTTGCGATATAGACAAGCGCAAGGCTGAAGCAG
The DNA here is from genome assembly GCF_000313525.1 of Fibroporia radiculosa. Classification (NCBI taxonomy): domain Eukaryota; kingdom Fungi; phylum Basidiomycota; class Agaricomycetes; order Polyporales; family Fibroporiaceae; genus Fibroporia; species Fibroporia radiculosa. Next base: position 100,174 of record NW_012133392.1, on the reverse strand, counting down.
AACGGATTCGTCAGAAGTATCCAGATCGAATTCCTGTGTGTATACAACGATCTCCATCACGCTGTTATACTCAACTCTATGTTAGGTTATCTGCGAGAAGGCAGACAAGACCGACATTCCCACTATCGACAAGAAGAAGTACCTCGTCCCATCAGTATGTGATCTAGCTTTCCACAACCCGAACAATCAGTTCATCTTGTCGTCATGTAGGACCTTACGGTCGGTCAATTCGTGTATGTAATTCGGAAGCGTATCAAGCTGGCGCCAGAGAAGGCGATCTTCATCTTTGTCGATGAGGTATTGCCACCAACGGCGGCATTGATGAGTGCAATCTATGAAGAGCATAAGTGCGTCACCGTTATTGGATTAGCATACTTGAATAGCTGACACATTCTCATTACACAGAGATGAGGACGGTTTCTTGTACGTCAGCTACTCTGGGGAGAATACCTTCGGCTCGCGGTGAAGGAGCTACGCGGCACCGCTGCATTGTTTATTTTGACGCGATGCTAAGGCGTTAGGCTGGCTCCCTGTATGGCGGATGTCTTGCGATTAGGCCTTATTGAGGACCATCTGACGCGTGATGATATTCTCCTCGACCTCCTAACTCATGACGTTGCAATCGCTGTTTTTCCACCCTTCTCTGCTCAACTACCATTGCATCGTGGCCTGCATCTCACCGGCTAATTACATATACTCTTTTTTGAGACAAGCCCGATTGTATTTATACTATTCCTCATCTTCATCGCAGAATACAGTTATGGATGTATCATGAACACGATTATGCCTCGCGTGGCCCTGGGGTCGAGAAACGTCGCAATAAGCAATCACATCATTACTCACCATGTGAATTTTCTCCGCTGTGCGTACATACTGTCACTAGCTTGCTAAATGTATCTAGAGAGCGCTCGAGCACAGGTGGGCTGGATCCGCAAGCATCTGTAAGTACATTCGTAATACATGTTCAGACATGCGGACCGCGACTACCTAACAGCTTCTCAAAGGCAGACTAGATACGCTGTTTCAACCCTCGCAGACTACGGATATCCGTATCTGACTGGCTACGCTCTGACCGTACACAACGTGCACTACAGTTCAGGATTATCAACCTGAAGAACCCTGCTTTAAAACATGCGGTGGCAGCGTGCGCAGTGCGCATCTCGTGTCTGTCCGATGACTCCTTCCGGTGACTTTCTTCTCAGTCGATGACTTGATATTAGCCCTACTGGACAAGAGGTGTTGAAGGAATCGCCCAGTATGCTTGTGTTATCCCAGACTGCAATGGTCACATCCGTTGCACAGTATTCCCAGTGGGACGGCTACCAATCGCCATCAAGTGCGACTACAAACTCTTTAGGCTATTCCTGCTGTGGTAGCGCAGCCCGACGTCATGTATCTCTGACAAGCACAGCCTGAGGTGCGTCTGTATGCTTGAATCACGACCCAATTTGTGAGGGTCTGATCTCCTTGTTGCAGACTTGTAAGTTGGTCTGTGGTGGCCTGTGACGTGGAGTCGGCGGCCCAAGTTCGAGCTTACCAATGTCGTTGTGAGTCGGCAAAGCACCTCCTGGCTCAAGCCACGAGGATATGCTTTGTCCATCTGTGGCCCCGCGAGTAGTTCGGGCTGTAGTATAAATTGCTGCCGTCTCGCTATTACCCTTCCCTCCCAGTGGTCCTTTGTGCATAGACGATCCTCCATCACGGACGCCGTCCGCACCAAATCACCAATTTTGCATCGAGCCATCTCCGCTTCTGTCTGCGACAGAAAATGACCATCACCCCGTCTCTCATTTTGTCCGCGTCTTGTTTCTGCATTTCCGGTACGTCTGAAGTTCTGTATGCTGACAGTCAAAATGAACACCGTTGTTTTGTAGTTGTCTTACTTACGTTCCAGGCATTGCTACTGTGGTTATGCATCTCATCGCTGGCGATGCACTCGGGGAGAGGCAAGTGTTTCCCGCGGCACGGTAGATGTTTGTGTCGGACTCATAGTTCACAGCCACTGAGGTCGTGTGCACCGTCATGTATATCATCGCAGCGATCACACTTCTTGCAGAGTTTGTCCAGTCTCTCGCGTATATTTTTGCTATTGTCTGACCCTTGAGCAGGGAGATCTATTTCCTGTACCGTCACAAGACACCACCCAGTTACAAGAGGAGGTTGATAATCATCGGGATTGTCTGGGCTTGCATCTCAGGTAATTGTCAGAATGTGCAGGTTTCGTGATCCCAACCAATAGAGTTTCCAGCTGCAGCGATCGTTGTCACTGTGGATGCCGCCCGTAGTCCCGGCCTTATCCAAGACTTTTCTGCCGAATCAGATTCTTACACGACCGGGATCTCTTTACTCGCATTGTCGTGGCTGGCCTTCTTGTTGAGTAAGATAATTTTAACAATGATTGTATATCATATCTGACGCCTTTGCAATACTCAGCTAGCATGCTTGCTATGCTCACATTCGTGAATGGTCTTTTGGTTATGCCGGTCAATGCTCTGCCTGATGGCTCATACACTGGCGCCAATCCTCGGCACAAGGTCGTATTCCATAAGGACATGAAACCCTTGAAGGTCATCGAGCTTTCACAAGGTCGAGACGAAGCTGCCCTGGGCTACGGCAATAATCAATACGTACAACCCCCTCAGCCTGTTCATACCGCTTGGGCCGAACGCTACCCGGGGCAAATCAAGACAACTTACAACCACTGGCCTGGTGATTTTGCTTGACTTTGAAACTTAAACTTCCACGACATTGGTGGTGTCCGCTGTTTATCTAAGCTCCCCGTCGACGTACTTGTGTCTATATGTACGATCAGGAATATCGAACATGAAAATATTATTGGATAGGTGTGATGAGATCCGAGCATAATTGATGCAAGACAGTACAGTGGGTATCACTGACATGGGTATAAATTCACGAGAAACTGGAACTCGAAATGGCGGGCTCAATGTCAACGTCGTTATAAAATTCTTCCTCTGAATCACCCTGCCAGTAGTCTTCCGACTCATAATTGACTTCAAGCTGGGGACCATTCTCCGCCTCTTCCCTTGATGTCATAATGTCCGGATCCGAACGGTAGTCGCCTGCACCAACTGTCCTCTGGGAACTGACATCGAGTAATAAACCACTGTCAATATTTTGACCAGAGGAGGCTGACGGGGGACATTTATCAGACAGGGGAGCGCTCAGTTGCGACACCGGTAGCGGCGGTGGAAGAAGGGGCGGCGAAGAATTAGAATCTACTGTGCCGGGTAAGGCGGCAATGCCTTCTGCAGTGACTATATAGTCCACCGAAGTTGGAGGAACAATGGAGCTGAAAATGATGCTCAAACAGCGTAATCGCGTAGTTTGTGGCATCGTGCTCGTATGGCTCTGAGAGCCGTCTAAACGTCGCCGCTTCGTCCTCCTCTTCTCTGTAACATCTAAGACTCGTTCTCTGGTGGTACGGCTTAGCATAATCCTGGTGTTCACTTGGTTGGCCCAGACAAGTCCGAGGCTGGCCTCTTTTCTATCTTCGCCTGGAACACCATCTGCGCGACCAAACCATCTGACTTGGTCATGATAGGCAAGGTCTTCAGAACTATTTTCTTCCGGGGAATAGGAAAAATTACTGAAGACGTCCTGGACCTCATTGAGCACGAGCACAGCGATACGGTATTTGCTGGCGAGAGTATGAAGCAGTGTAGAGATCTCAGCAAGATGTTTTGACCGTTGACCTAGGACATCTGCGGTCGTTTTGTCATGCATATGAAAGAGCTCTGCAAGAGCATCTATGACGAGCAATTTGACCGGGTTCGGATTTTGTTCCTTAGCGAGACTATCTACTAGGTTGGGTAATCTCGTGGAGAGAACATGGAGCAGGATGGGAATCTCGGGGGTTTTGATGGTGTGGATGGCGGACAAGCTGCAGTTCTCTCGTGAGAGAAGAGGATGTCGTTCCATGATTTCTGTAAGACGCGAAGTGGGAAGCGCGGTGCTAGTGGTCAAATAGCACGCAGTGCCGGACAGACCACCTAACGTATGGGGGATTTGTACGGATAGAGACAGCTGGAGGGCCAGCTGAGTCTTCCCGGCGGCGCTGCTCACATGAGCCTGGTAAGGAGATGTGTTCGATAGGAAAACGTACCTTTCACCTACAATCTCCCACAACATACCTGTCCTAATACCACCATCGAGGACTTCATCGAGACAAGAATCTCCCGTCGTAAACATCTCGTCTTCCAGGTCCGCATCCTCGAGCAAACATGGCTGCTTGACTAGAGCTTGACTAACATCGACCTGTAGAGCTTCCGCTTGGCCTTTCAAGATCCTGCATTTATTAGCAAGGTCACTGGAAGATATCAGTAGTATGTCTGCGATTGTCTGAACGCCCCCTGCGGATGCGCAGTAAGTAGATGAAGGTGAGGAATGGTTATATGAACGCACCTCGCCTGCACCAGGTTTGCTGGATGTCCGACAGTGCGGAGACGGACGACACACTTGCGAACTCCATTTATGCAACAGACTTTTTTTGTCGTCTGTATCACAGTCTAATGCCAGAAAATGCCTTGAGGGGATCGCAGACGATGGCATTACGTTAATATTCCCAAGTTCGTCCACTGTTCGCAAGTCAAATGGGCAGTAGGCGCTCGGTGGCAAGAGGCAAGCCTGTGGCCGATCGCAATCGTTCCACACCGTGTCACAGTGGAAGGAGGTCTACACAATACATCCTAATTAAATACATTACATAGTTCATCGGAGTCCGGTTCCTCACGACGATGGACGCTGCCTATTAGATTGTGTGGATTCTGATCTCCCAAGCAGCCCCCCCACCACATTTGTTACTGCCTCGCTAATTTGTCGCGGTCTCGTCTCCGTGTGCTTCACATAGAACAGCCGAACATTTGTCGAGTTCCAAATGCCCAGCGGCGTCATACCGCGGACATATATTTCACCCCAAATGAGCGACGTCAGCCACACAATGGACGCGTCCGACCACTGCTCGATCAAGTCAGCACGACAATAGGAGGGGAAAAAGGATATACGTACCATGAAACGTCGAGCAGTGATTGCCGGCGGAGTGGGAAGGACGTGTTCTAAGTTTGCGCTGCGGATTAAGTCTACAACAGCAGCATTGGTGTTGGTTGGGTTAAGTGACGCTTGTAGTTCTTGGATCTTGGGTAGCAACTCTGAGATGACGAGCATGACGGTATCCAACGGAAGTCTAGAAGATACAAGCGACATTAAGATCTACACTTTCATACGGAAAGTATATATTTACTGACCCTTGCTGCCAGGATGTGACCTGCAAGGAGATATCATCAGATGATACCGCTCGTACTTGCGAAAGACGTACCCATTCTTGTGTTGGTACAAACCCATTTCTGCCAACAGCAGTAGCTGCTAAGCTTTCCAAACTTCCCGTCATCTCCACAGACATTGACCTTCCCGCCCGCATTTTCCCCCTTGCCTTCTCGGATGAGGGCTCAGCGAACCTTCGCGCAATATGCGGTGGGTCTGGTATCGTAGGCGACATCAGCGGGCGCGTCAGTGGCGGTTCCTCTTCCGAGTTTGAGTGCGAATTGATATGCTCAGAATCTTCTTCCGTCAACTCTGACTGACTGGGCAAGTCACCATTGCTCTGGCTCTCACTACGCAGGAGCCGGGCTTTCTCATCTTGAGGCTGTTCACCGGCGCTCTCGAGGTCCTTATGTTTGCCCTTGTCGACGGCGCCGTCGCCGGCTCTGGCGCGCTCTTCTTTCGCTTGTTGTATTCTACGAATCTCTCGCAAGCCTCGAGGGAGAGTGAAGGTACCCAGATCCTCAAACGTTTTATGTGCATGGAGAATACCATACACCAAATTTGGATTGTCAGCAAGATTACGCAATAACACGGAGTTGAATGTCTCCAGCCTGGAAGATGGATTAGCGTGAGAGGCTAGAGGAAGTATAAGACTACTTGCATGAAGAAGAGTAGCCTGGGATGGCCCTCGTCCGATAGAAGGAAAGAAGGATTTGAGAATGCTGTAAAGAGCTGTACTAGGCGCGTCGACGTGGTGATATTCAGATTTTTCAGATAAGGCGACACGTTCGACAAGGCAATGACAAGTGCTGGATACAGCGACGTAAGAGCACCAGATGTAGTTGCAACCATGGCATATATAGCCTGCACAACAATGAGCAAGCATTCACTGAGCATAGCGCGCGATGCGCACATGAACCATGAAGTCACCCGCTGTGCCTAGGTTACTCCATTTCTGCGGAACCCGAGTCTTTATGGGCTGGTTGAGCTTGAGACCAAAAGCGCGCTCCGCAGACATGCTTTGTATAGTGTACGAGATGGCTCGACAAAGACCATGTTGTTCTGTGTATATAAAATTATACCATGGCGTTAACTCACACGAACACCAGAACTCACGAGGCTTGTCCTTAACGTGTATACCATAACATAGTAAATGTGCGAGAATATCCGTAGCTTGATCAGAGTCCAGGACGTAAAAGCGGAATTTCTGAAATGACATCGCAATGGCAATGAGATATAATCGAGGTGAAAGCCGTCGCCAGTGTGAACGAACCTTGTTGAGATCGATCATCTTCCAGAATAATAAGACTGCACATAGTTAGATGATGTTGACGAGTGATAATTGTGTTCAGATACTTACTAGTCTCGACGACGTACGGAACAGATTTCCGTGACCCAGGCAGCACATTGTCCACCGAAAGCATGTGTTCTTTAAATATGTTGACAGCGCCATTCAAGATGAAAGCGAAATCATTTTGGCGATGCTGAGTAGCATAGCATATAAGCTCCACTGATTGGGATGTCGGTCTGGAGCAATGGATACTTACTAGCTTGGCAACAAAATAACGGAATGCATTCGTTCGCGCCGTGGGAGCGGATTGAGTGCCCTCATCACTGACGATCCCGTCTCTGGCAGTGCCGCTCTGGAAATCGAGTAGCACACAGAGGACCTGTAAACAGGTCGAGACAAGAATGATTCTGGAGTCCTCGCCTTTGAAGACCAGATGATTGTACGGAAGTTTGCCCGTCATTGCACCAACAATATTGAGATTGTCTCCATGAGCGGTGTTCATGATGGTGTTCAAGAGCGAGCAGAGGATCGTGAGGACATGTCGCCGGGGTGTCCGCTGAACAAAGTGGAGAGTGTACAATGAGGGCGAAGTAAACAATGCCGAAGGAGGAGTGTAGATCTGCTTAGATAACAGCACCAGGAGTAGTCGAAGTACTTCAGTTCTGTTGCTTTCAAACGCCTGGGAGGAGCCTAGATCAACAGTAGAACCAATGCCTTTCTCCCTGAATAAAAGTGTTAGGAGGAGCATCTCGGGAGTTGCAGAAGGGCATACCAAATAACATAGTTGATCTTATAGTGATCGACCTGCAGCTTGGCGGGAAGCGTAAAACCACAGCAGAAGAGAAGGTCAATGAGGCAGCTGAAGAGCTTCTCAGCGACAGAAGGTAGACTGCGCCTCACTATGGTGTTTGGGCTCGCTGCAGGTCTCGATGACCCTGCCTGTGGGTTCTCTTCATCGTCCTCGTCGTCAATAACAAATTGCGTCGCTGCATCGTCCCCATCCACGACGCCTTCATCCTCAACCTCAACTTTCTTCCATAGCACTTCCAACTCGAATCGGCTTGTGTCACTTTCCAGCTCGAATACAGCTGGGAGGACGCGTTCCAGAACACGAACGCAGTTCAAGACTTCTTTTGTGGTATTTCGCGAGGCAGAGGCCTTGACGAACGACGTGGCAAACGATGTAACAGAGGCATTAGGTGTGGTAGGGAATGTATGATCGGAGACGAGGTTGAATAGGCGAGAGGTGATGACGCGGACGAGTGTGGCTACGTTCTCAGGTGCTTCGTAGAGTGCGCGGCGGACTGGCAAGAGTGTTACACTCGTACAGCGTCTTAAAGACTAACTCTTACCGTCATTATGCGAGATCAACGTGAACACGTCGGAAGCCGAATCAAAGAGCGTAACAAACTTCGGTTACCTATGGTTAATGCACAATATGACATTCGCTGCCTGACAACGACTCACTTGATCCCAGTATGAATCTGTCTCAGAAATATTCTACGGGAGCTCATAAGCCAGACTACCAAGATTCTGATTCTGCGCGCAATCACATACGCGCTGCGTGGCTAACTTGGCTATGCCAGTGGGTTGACTGCGGAACGCGAGCTTGGCCTCATCGCCGAGCAGGTTGAAGGGGACGGCGATCTTCTGGGAGAGATTGGAGAACATATGGATAGCGTGAGGTATAAAGCCAGTTCCGTCTAGGTGAGGCCTGTCCAGCAGGGAGCTATCGCATGAACAGGATGGCGGTCGTAGCGAGATGAGCAAGTCGCTATAAGCGCTCGTCGGAGGCCTGATCGGGAACCCTCGATACTGATCTGAGATCCTCCAGCCACTCGGTATAATCAACTTGTTAGTAAGTCTCATAATTCATTGGATCAATCTCTCATCTTTTCTTCTTTCTCTGTCTTTCTTGTACTCGATTCTCAACATTCCGTGGAGTCAAATAAGAACTGAAAAATATACTCTCATCCTTCCTTCCCAATTTCCGCGCTCAACTTTTGAACATCGAGATGGCAAAATCTCATACGATTCGGACGACGGACCTGAGTCCCCTTCACGGAGGCTCATCTATGGATTTCATCAGTCCGACTGCCGGAATACAATGTCTGTAATCAGGGAGGGTATGCATTTCCAGTGCTTGGAGCGAGATTCATTCCTCCGAATTATGATAGCTTTCGATGCCACAACGTAGTAGTAGATATATCGTGACCTCCCTGTATCAAAGCGTCTCGCTCTGACGAATACATTTTAAGTCAGGGAGAGCATTTTTGGTTTATCAACATAATGTTCTGCGGTGAATATTGCAACAAGTAGCGCAACAGTCAAGAGCGAAACAGCTCTTGCACCACACGTGATCGCATTTCAGAGGGCACCTCGATCAGAGCCGAGGCGGAATACGGAGACATGGTCATCCTTGCAGCCGTTATCCGTAGACGGATGCTGGTCGGCCCAACCGATCCAGTACACGGCGGCCCAGCAAGGGGCGCATATATACTCGCTAGAACTCGAGCTGAAGTCTTCAGTAACTCCTCTTTGTTCTACGCATTCAGCCTCACTCACATCTTCACACCTTAATGCGCGCCTCTTTCTCATCCTCAGCTGCCCACACTCTGGCTGGTCCAGAGGAACGCAGACACTCCGCTCCAGGAGCATACATCCCTGCTCATGCCGGCCCAGCAGAATCCATCGCATGTTCGGTAGGCGCACACGATAGCAGCACACGATCCTACCGCAACCGGGCACTCTCCTTGGCTTCGAGGCTCGTCAGGCCGGCCCAATCCCTGCCAGCGCTATCAACTCAGCGACGTTCGTCAAGCACAGACGGCCCACCAGCGATAGTATACCTCCAACTGTCTGTCTCCGAAGGCCCGTCCCCACGGCGCGGATTCTGGCCTGGTCGCCACAGCACTTGCGTATCGCTCAGCGAAGATTCCTGTAGCCCTCCACTTACCACCGTCCTCCTCGAAGACGACCCACTGTCGAACGTGGGGCTCGGGCTCGGGTTGCCCGTCGAGTTCCACACACCTATCGATGCCGACCGCCCGGCCACCACAACAGCAGAAATAGTGGCATCTTCCGACTACAATGGTCTCAGACGGCGCAACTCCAGTTCCAATCAGGTGCCCGTATATTCAATATGTCCTCCGGGCCTTGACACGGTCGACGTGCCGACAACAGGCATAAATGCACAGCAAACGTGCGACCAATCTGTGCCTCCATTCGTAACGAGGGAGATGGACACGCAGTCTTTGTTGAGCGCGCATGATTATACAATCGATATTGTACCGCCCACGCCTCCACTTTCTGATCCGGAGTCCATGGAGTTCCTGCAGGGCGAGATTTCACCGCCGGGAGCACCGCAGTTGCAAAGCATAAACCGCTTCCGTGCAGATTCACTGTATGGTTGATCACCACGGACTGTATAGTCCAGATATCATCCCTAATATTTATAAACAAATCAGTGACAACCGCTCACATAACAATGTGAAAGACGCCATCTTGTGCGAGCTTCGATTGATCGTATAAGTCGTTGGTATATGAATGACAAAGCCAACCAGCCAAAAGGATATTATAACGTTTGATTCGTATGATCAGTGCCAATGCAACGCAGATTGGACATCGTCTGAAGGTTTTGCAAAATAGGGTGCAATAAGTGAAGGGTACTGTGCAGATCAGTACAGCCTAATTTTTTGAGCCAAGCTCACGGCAAAATAAAACAAACATACCGGTAATCTCCATCTCACGTCTCACTGCCGCCAGCACTCATACCTTCCACCGCAAACTGCACTGTCCGCACTGCCAACGTCCGCATATTTAAAAGAACCAGTATACCCGTCTCCCTGAAGCCAGGGACGAGCACCACACGACATCGTTTGTCCCTCCCCTCGCCCTCCAGCCCCTCTTCCTCTACTTCATCTGAGACAGCATCTGAATCAGTCCCCCATCCACGCTCCGTGACGACTCGCGTCCCGAACCCAGGCTGATTTCCGACGACGTACACGTCCGGCGTCTCGCGAATAGCGAATGGGTCCGCACCGAAGTATGGGTGACACCACAGCGTGTCTGGCGCAGTCGGCGCGAGGTGCCGCCAGCGGAGAGTAGACGTGGCGATTGAGAGGCGCGTCGCAGGTGGCGAAGAAAGGTACTTGAACATATCATCAACTGGTTGCCCGGACGAGACGAGTAGCGTGCGTGAGGGAGTGCAGCTACCGCTGGCCGAGGGGACCCCAGACGCGAACGCGGATGTAGAGGCCTTTTTGCCTTTCGTGTTCTGCGGGGATGTCTCCTGTAGTGCATCAAACGCGGAAGGCCCAAGGTGAATATAAGTGGGATTTGTCTCGCAGGAAAAAGATGAAAAGGCTGATGCGCCACGGAACATGGCACGAGGGAAAGGCTGTTGTGGAAGGAGTGTGCCGGCTGGATCTGATGCACCTGGGAGAATGTGCACAGGCATCGCGCGTGCAATATCATGGAGGTATTCGGACAGTATCAGAGACGGTTGTGGTGAGAAATTCGCTGTGTCGTGCCCGTATCGTCGCTGAATTTGGAAGAATATAAATATAATCCCATACGGCATCCACCATCACGTCAGTCTCACATATAGATCAGAATGGAAACTTGAGAACGCACCGCTTTCCGTTCAGCTCTCTCCTCTTCGTTCGTGTTGGTATTAACGATGGGAGCTAGAGAGTTTCCAGCGATTATCAAACGTGATATGCGCGCAGATGTCACTTGATCATATAGACCGCCCGCTTCGCCCGCGAGGTATTCAACCATCATTTGAATTTGCGCATCCGCTGGAGACGACGCGCCAATCTCCAAGCCAGACACAAGCGCAATCCATTCATCTGTCTCTTGCCCCTCGATTTGTATTTGCCGGGGCGCACCTATTTAATGTACCTCAGTCCTCAAGTATATGACACTCATGTAGGTTGTACGGCAGATGGCACTCACCATCCACGTCCATGGCGTCTGCGGCACCCGTGGCACCGCTTTGCTCCCAGCTAACGTCGGAATCCGGCTGCGGCGCCATCCCCGCGTAGCACACGTCGATGACCTCAAACTCACCGCCATTGGTCTCGGCACCGAGCACGCCTAGCACAACGCCGGTTACGAGTTGCGCGGCGCGCAGAGGGGCACCAACGAGAACAATTCGCCCAGATTCGTCCTCCAGTGTAACTTGGTCATCTTCCGAGTGATATTTTGGACGTGGCGCTGGAGCAGGCAGACTGTGCTAGGAGTACGGAATACCGGATCAGGAGAATGCAGTTAGTGTGCGCAAGAATCGAAGAGGACAAAAGACGCACATCACGAGCAAGATCCTCAAGGACGTTCGGTTTTAGAGGCATATCGAGGTACACGGTACCAATGATGTAGCAGAGATTACCCTTTTCGACATCCAGCACGCGCGGAACGAAGACAGGATTGCCTGAAAGGCCCCGCCACCGCCGTCGCGCGCGTGCGAGAACAAACTTGCGAAGGAGTTGTAAGCGTACAAAGTATATGCTCGCATATTGGTGCTTGTAGGACCGGTTTGCCGCCCCCAGCACAAAAGAGGGCGTGTGTGGCGACGGGGCAAGAACAGCTGTCGGTACACGCGATGGTAGGGGATCTGGGACAGGCCTTTCGGGTGTAAGCGTGACCCAAGTTGATGGGAGAGGAGACGAGTAGCTTACAAAGGATCTATTACTGACATATCGCCTGTGCTGAAAGGACAGAGGTGAGAAGACTGGACCAAGAACGCGATGTAGAGAACGAGCGAGACGCGCCGAGTCCGAGTCCCGCGTCGCGTAAATGTGGTCGTGTTTGTCCTAGCGCCTATGGGCGCTCAGTCGCTCCGCCCCTTTGACCAACGTAATGCGCCTTGAAGCTTGACTGGTCGGTCTTGTAACGTTAAGGAGGTACGATGGCATGATGTCCCTTGTCTTACACTCTGGGGGCTTGACAAATGAATCTATGCCTAGGGGTGTTAATTCGAGGCTAGTGGTACACTTTCTCAATTATTCAAATGTCCATTCATTGTGTGCGTCATTGCCATCTCTGCTAGTCAGCCAACCCCCTTCACAGGTTCCTGGAGGGACATTCGCATGCAATTGCGCGAACGAATCGGATTTGAAAGCGCAGCGTGCCACATCTACGTGAAATTAGTTGATCAAATCCTTTGGGTTTCCAGATTGCGTCTCAAGGTTCGTTGGTGGTGCAATGTTCAGATAGCGTCGTCAGGGGTGGCTGCGCAGGGAGAATATGATGACGATGCGGCTGTCCGTCGACTGCAGTCGGTGGCTCCTCGGATGGTATTGCCGGGAGCTAATTACAGCACAATGTCGTTATAACGGGCTGGACTGAAATATTGATCAAGTATGAGCGCGAAAGCCTCATGTAGAGGAGCTGCGGCCCTCTATGATAGTGTCAGACCCCAGGGTGAGAAAGGCCCGGAGTTGATTGTGGTGAGCAGACTAAGGTCAAAGGAGGCACTGGTGATCATGAGGCTGATGTCGGATAGTTCGAGCGGGGCTGTACGTGGATGTGGGGTGGTATTTCACTGCAAATTCGACCGCAAGGTCTCACACGTTGGTAGCATCAGTCCGTCAATTGGCAAATGCGGCTTGGAGGGCAAAAGGTCTGTGTCATGCACGTGACCAGACGTTTCGTGCTCGGTGCGGCTCGACTGCGGCTGGGCCGACGATGGAAAGGCACAAAACACCACTGCACGCGAAAACATGGCCAGAAAGTATCCAGCCGAATGCTCCAAGCTTCCTTGCCATCAGACCCCTCGTCCAGTGAGACTGGCTACAATTTCACCAGTCCCTGTTGTCAATGATGTCATTGCAAATTCCTAATGACCTCCATCTCGACGCCATATAAAGTCCCTCCGTATCGTCACTCCCTCCCATCCCCCTCTTTCGTCTCTACCCACTCGCTGCCGTAAAACATGTCTCTCTCCAAAGTTTGTCCCTCCTTCACCCACAAGTCCGATGCGACTTATTCTAATTCTCCCCATAGCACCTCAATTCCGACAGCCTCATTAAAGCCTCTCAGGTACATAACTTGATTTTCTCGCTTCTTCCGCGTCTGACACCTGCCATCTTCCATAGGATCATCATCAAAAGCATAAGAAATTCGTTCACAGTTCCACTGGTCATGAGGCCACTCACCCCTATGGAGCGCGTTACGGCGTCCAGCCCATTCCCAAATACAAGCTCCCCTCCAAGGTCTGTTTTTCTTCGTTGGCTGAACTTTCGTTGTCCTTAGCTTGCTCCTTATTCCTCCCGCAGGGCACTGATGCCGAGGCTACTTATCAACTCATCCACGACGAACTCACCCTCGATGGCACCCCTACCTTGAATCTCGCGTCTTTTGTGCACACGTGGATGCCCAAGCAGGCAGACCAACTTATGCTTGAAAACATATCCAAAAACCTCATTGATCAGGATGAGTACCCTATGACCCGTGCGCCCCTGTTTCCTTAGGTACGACATGAGACTCATCTGTTAATTTGAATGTGTGACAGAGGTCATTCATACTCGATGTGTTTCCATCCTTGCCGACCTTTGGCACGCCCCCCGCGCCCAAAATGCAATCGGCACTGCGACCACCGGTTCATCTGAGGCCATTCAGCTGGGTGGTCTCGCTATGAAGCGTCGTTGGCAAGAAGCACGCAAGCAAGCGGGAAAATCGATTCATGAACCTGGCCCAAACATCATCATGGGTGCCAATGCCCAGGTCGCTCTGGAGAAATTTGCTCGCTACTTCGATGTTGAGATGCGCCTAGTGCCCATATCCGTGGAGAGTCATTACCGTCTCGATCCAAAGAAGGCAATGGAGTTCGTCGACGAAAATACAATCGGCGTGTATGTCATTCTCGGCAGTGAGTGTTGCATACAATTAGAAGACGTACATGTTCTCACACTTCGACAGGCACTTATACCGGTCATTATGAACCTGTGCAGGAGATGGCTGAACTCCTAGACGAGTACGAGCAGCGCACAGGGCACTCGGTTCCCATCCATGTTGACGCTGCATCCGGAGGATTTGTCGCACCCTTCGCAACACCCAAGCTTACCTGGGACTTCCGCATCCCTCGCGTCGTCTCAATCAACACGTCTGGACACAAATTCGGCTTATCTTATGTCGGCGTAGGCTGGGTGGTCTGGCGTTCAAAGGAATATCTGCCGAAGGATCTCATTTTTGAGCTGCACTACTTGGGCTCAGTCGAATACTCGTTTTCCTTGAACTTTTCTCGGCCGGCACACCCGATTATTGCCCAGTACTTCAATTTTGTACACCTCGGTTTCGAGGGATATCGTGCAGTTGCGCTCGCCGATATGCAGAACGCGCGGTTGTTGAGCCGCGCTCTTGAGAAGAGTAGACTGTTCAAGGTCCTCAGCGATATACACCGGCCTGTGGAAAGCACCTTGACCGCCGCTAAGCAAACAATTGGATTCGACGAGGGCAATATAGAGGTACGATCGTAGAGGTTGCATCCTGGAGTTTGACTGATTTTCACCATATACAGAACTACGTTCCAGGCTTGCCGGTAGTCGCTTTCCGTTTCTCAGACGAGTATCGGGAACAGAATCCGGACGTGCAGCAGCGCTGGGTTCAGACGTTGCTACGTGCGAAGGGCTGGATTGTCCCCAACTACGAGCTCGCTCCGGCTTTGGAAGACATGGACATTTTGCGTGTCGTTGTGCGCGAGAACCTGGGTGCAGTCATGATCGACCGGCTCGTCGCCGATATTGTGAGTGGTCTTTCGAGTAGAATTCGTGGCCGTCCTAACAAGTTTTATTTGCACAGATTGAAGTTGCAGAGGAGCTAGCGAAGCAAGACTCGCCGACACACGCCTTGAACATCCTTGGGTCTCGCAAAACTGTCGAGGGCCATCATGGCAAACTTGACGAAGGGTCCGGTAGCAAGTCGAGTGGAACGTATGCTAAGCAGTGCTGAGCGTTGTCGATACGTCGTGAAAAATCCGCTGAGCAGAACGATTAGTTGGCGCATGTACGTTAGTGCAGTTCGATGGATGAGATATATGTATGTTACCTTGTTGGAGAATTCTGTAAGTTTTATTCGAATTTTCCTTCGTACGTGGTGATTTCTCCTGCTCGTATGACTAGCTGGGTGTATGGAGTCCAGGGGTGTGTTCTACCTTTGAGCTTGGTTGTAAGTAATTTTCGGGTGATGACGATGACTCGGAATCGTGGTTAGCTTCCTGTATGTAATCATCATTCGAACAGGCGGCTTGCGGCTCTTTTGACCTTTCACTGTCGACCTAGGTGAGTCATCCCATGTCAAACATTGAGGGCTTTGGAATATTTCAAGTATATGCAGGGCCTCACTTGACTGTAATCTTAACTGGTGTTCAATGTAGCAGTATCAAGGAGTAAGCTATGTATATGGCCTAAATGCAATCGCAATCACAGCAACAGCAGGAACACGAAAATAGGCAGAGCATCTTATGCCACGACAACCTCAGACACCCGAAATGACAACTCGTCTACTTCAAGTTCTCCAGTCCCACCGCCCTTTGCATCTCCTACCGGAAGCGTCATGGCATTGGCTGCGTACACTTTTCCACCGTGTGTCCCATTGCCGTTGACGGGAGCCTCTTTGTGCGCATCGCCTTTGTCGCCGTTCACATGGCCATCCGATAGAGCAGAGTTGACCACCTCCTTCACTTTTCCGAAGACTACAACAAATACGGACATCAGCAGGGAGCGAAAACTGTGGAACGTATGCACACTTACAGGACGAACGCGAGCGGATGCTGGCACTCGGACCACGCAAACTAGCCGAGCTGACTTGACGTTGGGCACTACTGGCAGTGCCGACCACTTGTTGGATGTGAGGGCGAAGCTCAAACATGATGTCGCCGAGGGCAGTGAAGACAGGATTTGAGAGACAGTAAGTCTGCATCCCGGCGTACCCATATTTCCATACACCTTCGAAGGCTTGGAGCTCCTGGCGAACCTCTCGGAAGTCGATAGTACCAGGAAGCTGGGCTCGCAGACTGGTCTCCAGATCAGTGAACATCTCTGATGCTCTGTCGCCGGTGTACGTGGTCTTTTTAATAACGGGATTGGGAGAGCCGATGACCCTCAACTTGAGCCCGTCGGTATCGTTCTGGAGACACAGTGAAGTGTTCCAGGTAGAAGAGGATTTCGCACTGGTTACACGTTCGGTGAGTATTGTTACTGGCTATTCGGTTCAAAGTCTTACCTTCCACGCTGCAAGGCGGATGCAAATGTCATCTCGACCTCGACTTCTCCCCACACCTTAATGTCCAGAGACTTGGTCCGGGATCCCCTAGGAAGCTCCACATAGTTGCGCGTGAGACCTGCCAGAATGAATATTAGTCACGCACATCAGAACAAAACGGTGTGCACTTACAAGACACGGCATACGTTCCATTCGCGACATCGCCAGAGCCCTCGTGCTCATACTTCCAGCAGTCACGATGTTGCCAGGCATATTTCGAGAACCCATCATGCTCAGCGGGTACGGCGACCCACTTGCAGTCCTCTGAAGACTTCCATTCGTGCTTTGCCCAGGTCGTCAGTTCTAGCTTCCAGACGCCGTTGTGAATGCCGGAGAACTTGGGCACGACAGTCGTGAGCGCGTTGACACGTGCGAGGAGATGGAGCAGACGTTGTTCCATGAAGGCTGCGCGGGACACACAGACGGTGCCGTAAGAAATGCCCTTGGTAGCACGGACGACCCAGTCTGCGGAGTACTCGAGCTGCGTGGACGGAAGAGGGCGGAAGCTCGACATGCCGAGGATGGCAATCACAGGCTCCTGGGCGGTGGAGACATGTGCCCAGTTCTGACGAGTGATGGTCAACTTGGAGTAGACATGGAATGCGACGCTTGTCAGCGCGCACGAAGGGAGGGTGGAACCAAACGTCCAGATAGGGACGGTGTGGATGATGTGCAAGCCCCAGTGTGCCAAGTACGGTAGGTAGTGGCTCTTCAGATAGTGAACCGCGGCTTGCACCTTGTCGATGGGACGACGATCGTCCATCTGGAAGAGTCCCTCAAACGTCGAGAACTCGTGCAAAAACTGGGCATCTGATCGTGCGAAGCAATCAGCCAATCACGCTACATCTCAACTGGTTGGAAGACAGACGTACGTTTAAAGTCAAGAACGAGATGGACCAAGTGACGGTCTTGACAGTCGCCGTGCTCCTTGAAGACAGCTGTTTCTGCATACTTTGCAAGCCAGCTCTTGGAGACATCCAACTCCGCATGGGCGTACTTCTTCAATTCCACCTCGAACGCAAGGTGCCAACCTTCGAACGAGTAATTTTCACTCCTACATTGCGGTAATCACTGCTCAGTACCACGTCATCGAAAAAATACCAGAACACGAACTCGGACCACGGCTTCCAATTCTTGAGCGTCTTGATATGTCCGTGGTTCATGTGGACCCACACGATCGCCCGTCCATTGCTCAACAGGCGAACCGTCAATGGCTTGAACGACGCGGAAAAGAACTTCTCGTAGTGCCAGTGGGTCAACGCAGCACTGCGTTCGACCACCTTCGTCGAGGAGCCGATAGCCCAAAGGGAAGCAAAGAAAGCATTGATCGACGACTGTGAGATGGCTGAGACCTGGTCGAATCCAAACATGTTGCATCGCGTCATTCGCTCGACCCAAGCCGTGACCTTGGTGTTAGTACTCTGTGAGGTGATCGTCCAGTCCTCGGTGGCCTCATCCAGCCCTTCATCTATACTGTCCCCGTTTTCAATGGACAGGTGCCAGTTTTGCCAGCGAGCATCGAAGTGATAAATGACATGGAAGTCTATGCTCTCCAAGACATCGAGGTAGCTTGAGGTGAAAAACTCGAGGATACGAGTGCAGTAAGACAGCTCCAATTCGTTGGAGCTGTCGATATTGGGAAAAGAACAGAAGCGATGGTAAGGACGCGCCGCTGATAAAACAAAATGGTGTGAGTAAGAAACAATCCTTGTAAGCCTATTGGGGACGACAAACTAGTGAGATCGAGTTTGCAGCTGGTAACATGTCCGTCCGAGTTCTTCTCATGTACGATGTCGACTAGAATTGCAATTTCCCAGCCGCCATAGCGATACTGCGTTTCCCTGATACAGCCGTTGAATAATGATCAAGGGTAATATGAAAAAAGCACACTCACACGCTGAGGTCATCCGATTCGAAGAACAATATCTCGTCGATGGTGAAATATAGGATAGTCTCACGTGAGCAGACAGGCTGCACGCGAGGGGCCCCAAGGCGGACATGGAAGTGAAAGCCGGAATCAGCATGGAGCGACCAGGTACTCCGATACTCAGCGAGAATAGTGGACTTCCAGTCCACTGTCACATCTTCCGGGCTGTCGAGAGCCATTGCACACTTGAGCCAGACAGACGAAAGATACGTGTTGATCTTCTCGACATTAATGCCATGAATTTCTTGGACGTCCAAGGTTGGCGATCCCATGAGGGAGTAGTCGATGGTCAGACGGTAACGATCATCGTCGAAATCTGGCAGCGAGAAGAGAACGTGATTCCCGGCCTGGTGGAGGAAATTGAGATACTGGGACATAAAATGAACGAATGCATCTCTGCCGATGATAATGGCAGGCTTTGCCGAGATCATCTGTGCCTCTGAATACAAGATAATTAACTCATGCCTTAAAGCGATATAGGAAAAAGACCTACTGAGCAAATCGAGGACGATCAGCTGGATGAGATTTTGACCGTTCCCGATACTCGAGTCCTTGCCGCGTAGCTCGCGTGTGGAAAACCCTACGCGGAATGCAACTTCCACATCGGAGAGGATTTGCAAGCGATCCCTGTATAAGGCGTTAGGATGATCATGTAAACCGAGAAAAATCATTCCCACTTTTCGGCATAAGCCATGGTAGAAGATCTATTGTAGTCAAGACGGTAGTATCCTTTTGTGATGGTAAGGTGAAGGACAGCGTCGTGGTTACAGATAAATTCAAGCCGAGGCTTCCCAAAATTAGCTTGAAACATAGTGTGATGCCCTTTGATGTATGGATCGACGAAGGAAAAATCAGCTAGGGCATGGGAGTACTCTGCGGTATATGCATATGAGATTCGATGCAAAGACAAGCAATTGTAAGAGAGTACGTACTGAAATGCTCGCCGGGCTTGTCGGCGTTGTCGTGAGTTTTGACGCAGTCGAGAGCGTTTTCATAGAGCGCGGTAAGCTGCGCGTTCACATAATGAACGGCCTGGGGAGCGCAATTTTCACCAACACACATTCTGGATATTGCTATGAGAGATCAAAGGTGACAATCGAAAAGGGCAGAACTGCAGGAGAGGAATCGTCAAGATGAGGAGTACGAATGGACGAAGCTGGGGGAATTTTGCAAAGGTCTCTGCCACATTTATACACATGGCCTTGAGAAATTATCTATGTGTTGGCACTCTGGCTTCCATGCATTGGATTGACATTGGCGACGACTGACCAGCCAAGGCAACGGAAACAAGAAGGCACCGATATAATCCCAGGCCTAATCAAGGATCTTGAACAGAAGCGAACGAGGTTGTTGGACAGTACATCGGCGACAGGCCTTGGAACCTCAACCATGCGCATACCAATCTGTGTGGAGCGGTATGGGATCCGGCTTCCGCTCGTGCCCACGAGACAAAATGGCGAAAGGAAAGCCTACCGCGGAAAGCGACTACGACAGGCAGGTCCATAAACAGTCAGCGGACGCTGGGTGTGGCGGAAAGCGGGAGAATAGCGGCACTAGAGCCCGGTTACGAGACGAGATAATGCAAGGGTCCAGGCTAATTGGGCACTTTTGGCCAACAAGTCTTCATTCGGCATAACCGGTGAAAGCAGAAACCGGTCAAACTCCCAAACTCAATTGACATTGGCAGATGGACCCAGCAGGACTTCATGGAGTTGGAAATGGGGAGTGGGGTTGACGTCGGACTAGGCCAGGCTTCGATGCTAGTCTTGTATCGCCAATGTAGCGCGCGCTCATAAGGCCTATGAAGCCTGTATAGCAGTCCATAAATCCGAGGTCAGTCACTGCAGTCGGCGCAGTGAATGCCAGGGGAAACAACAGATTAAAACTATGCATCAACGAGGAGTTTGGAATGTGCAAGGTCAATATACACGACGGACGGTACGCATGCCATTAGGGACAGATGTCGAGTATATTTGAAATGAGGAGAATCGAAGGAGAAGCATTGGCTGCTGCGCGAGCTTGGATGGCGCAGGACCTAGGTTGGCAAATCGCCTTAGCGCTCAGATCCTAATGCAGACACAGGTCACTGGCCTTGTGAGCATGGTCCACTGTGCGCGGACAGAGCTCGTTCCAGTATCTTGTCATGGAATTTGCCTCTGTCAGTTACCTTTGAGTACAGAGAATTTCCTCTTGGACGTTGACGCTGTAGGACACATCCCGAATGGAGAGCAAAACCGATGCCAACATGTCAGCGCCGCATCCTATTGTTCACGCTCAAGAGGGAAATTGGTGAGTCTTTATGGTACAGAGCTCAACGTAGCTGTCCGCAAGATGCTCACATAACTAGTATCTAAGCAAATAATCAGGAGCTGTGGGACCTGCCAAGCAAGACGTTCCACACAGCAGATTTTATCGATATTTGATGCGTCTTCTCGAGGAGAAAGGGGAACTCCAGCATTCAAGGACTAGAGTGTAAGTTTTATTCCACCATGGAGCAACGAATGTGCAGCATCGAATGGGATGAAAATAGATGAGAGTGAACTGCGAGAACATTTGTGAGAGCCTGGCTCTAGATACTCATACAGTGTTGTGTGCGCACGTAGTTTTGCGCAATTTTTAGCGATTTTTGAGACCATAGATCGCTTATGCGGACGAAAATTGAGTCATTCGAAACCATCCAGATCCGAACGCGAACATTTGAAGTACCAAAATCGCGCGAACACAAAGGCTAAAAACTGATGATTTTTGGATCTGAGCTCTATAATGGAGATATGAGTCGGGGTCCGAATGGCGCTTGATGGCGCCCGCATGAACGAACGCGGCGCACGTGAGACAATGACCTCGCGCCGTTCCTCAGTGCAACGGTCGACGTCGTGCGCACAGTGCATTATGGGGGGTCCGAACCTGGAAGTATTCAAGTTTGCTTTCTATCTCTTCATTCCAATTGCCATGATGGTGCATTTCGGAGACCCCGACTGGTATGGCCGCCATGTCGTCTCGGTATGTTTTCTTTGCTTTCGCCTCTTCTTCCTGCGCGCAGAACTAACATCGGCCCGGTTGACACAACTTCCTCTGTTTCAGTACAAGGACAGAATATTTCCTTCGGATGAACGCATAGTAACGGTGCGCTGTTAATCGAGAGTTTCTAGGCTCAAAAGTCATAATTCAGCATTGGACTAGAACTTGCCCACCGAAAAGAGTGCCCTCAAGGATGAATTAGCCAAAATCAGAGCACGCAAAGCAGAGAGAAAACTGGAGAAGCAGCGGGAAGACGCCCCAGCTGCGAGTGCAAACGAACACCTGATTTAAGCTTCCAGAGATGCTTGTGCCGTGATCTGTTCAGTCAGTCATACTATATCTTTCCCGATGGATACTGACGATTCTATTTCTAGAACAACCTCTCGCATACTCTGGTCTCTGTCCGTTTCACTCATTTGTACTCTATAGACCACCATTCACCATCGCACACCACGTCCCATGCTCCCTCGGATTTCAGCTGTCTTTCAGCGATGTCTCGATATTCCTCTATCTCTTTCAGAGATATTTTGAACCCGCCGCAAACTATAAATACGACAGATTTTGGCTCTCCAGTTGCGGTGCGTGAAACCAGCTTATTAAATAGGGCTGGTGAATATGCAGGAGTCAAAGTGGTCGAGCATGCGAGTTCGACCATCATCTTGTGCTCCTCTTTTCGAATGGTTGGTGCCCAGCCATAATTAGAATATTCAATCATGAGCAACCTGTGCAAGGGTATATTGAGATGTTGACGCACCTGAAAACTGTACTGCTGCTAACATTGCGAATTCATCCGATACACATACACTACGGATTCCCCCTTCTCGATCCAGCGCCATTCTTACTACGCCTGGCGCAGGAGAGGATGCCCCCAGAGACGAGGCACGCGACGTGAGGACTGGCAGATGGGCCACTTTCACCCCATGCGAAGCAATATGCTTGATCTCAGCTTCATTCGGGATCATATCCGTCGCGGGAGGCATGGTTGAATTTAGGGCGAGAGATTGATGGAAGCAATTGGATCCATGAGTTTCCAGCGTGATCAACGGCACTGCGTGAACCAGGTGAGTATATAGAACACGAAAACAAGAGTCAATAGCTGACCATCATCCCAACCGACAGATTTACAGCCATGCATCACTCCTCCGGCCAGCCCACCACCGCCAACGCTACAGAATATAGCGTCAGGCTTAGTACCTTTGGGTAGCTGATGCACAATCTCTGAAATCATTGACCCATGTCCCTCCCACAGGAGAGGATCATCATAGGCAGGTACCATGACGCTGCAGAAGAATGTATGCACAAGGTCAGTGCGGCCGCGGGTACATCCAGAAACAGCGAATCGTCCTTGGTATGAGAAACACATACGCGTTGGGATCTGTCTTGACCATCTCCTCAGCCTTCTTCAAGGCCTGCAAGTAGCACTTTCCCTCTATCACGACCTCAGCGCATTCCTTCTCAAAGAATTCGAGCACCGAGCTGCTCGCTCCTTCTGGAAGGAACACCTTGCATCGCACACTCAGTGTATTGGCAGCGCAAGCTGCTGCGAGGCCTGCGTTTCCCCCGGAGGCAATAACGAGGCGTACACCACGGCCGTGTGTGCGTATCGCGTGCTGAATGAAGTGCGAGATGCCGCGGAACTTGAAAGAGTGCGAAGGGTGCAAATTCTAACGCAGTCCACAGCGCGAGGGCGACAAATGCGTCAGCTCGTCAGTATCACGTCACTGTTCCCATGCTCACCTCCAATTTGAGATATATATTGCATCCAAGCCGCGAGGAGATGTGTGGAGAGAACAGCAAAGGTGTCTCCCTCCACAGCGTGTCTGCGCCTGCTACTATAACGGACATTTCTCGTGGATTATGGAAGGCGTTCTGACGATAATGATCCCGAGTCGCGCTCTGGGTCGACTGGATGCCCGAGACTGCCGACGTCTTCGATCTTCGAGACTTTATATCTGGAGCTGGCTAGCTGCAGTCAACTCAGTTAAGATCACTGATCGTGGGCGCCTGCCTAGTAATTTGTGAATGAGTAATACTCGGCATGCAACGGAAATTTGCGGGTTTGCTCCCGTTTACCCTGACTATCGCGCGTTGAGATCGAGGCCGAGAGAGATGCTTAGAATTTGGCTTGCTGGACCGACGCTGGACTATGTATAGGACGTGGGTGCTGTATGTTGCACTGCAACGCGCGCCACGTGATTGGGTGTGTCCAGGTTGTGTAGCCGAAGTTGCTCCGACGCAGTACTTGCGATCGTCGACTCCGTCGTCGCGGGTACAAGCTCATGTCACAGCTCCGACCATCGCTGGCAGCCGCCGTCTGCACCTCATGCAGAACCTTTCGGTTCCTTTTTTCATCTTCATCAATAGCCAGAGTGCTCATGTGGCCTTGATATCCGGCTGCCGCGGTCCGCCATCTTTGAATAAATAAATCACCTTCGGACTGTGTTCGTGTAACCCTCGGATTCCGCAGCCATGCGCTTCAATGACGGTTTCTGGCTCCTCAAGAACGGCGTAAAGGGCCATTTTGGCCTCCAGGTTGTGCAGGCTACTCCGAATGGCGACGGCTACGATTTACAGGTCTCAACGAAACTCATCCGTCATCGCGGCGATACGCTTGCTGGTGTGCACAGTTAAAATATGTATGTCTGCCCCCTCTTCTGAGCGCCATGTTCACTTTTAGGACCCGTCTTGAGCATCCGAGTGCACTCACCCACCGACGGAATTATTGGAGTAAAGATTGATCACTTCAGGCATATCGACCCGACCCCCAACTTTCCCCTCTTCCCAGACGACCCCCCAATTCCGTCCGCAGCACTCACCCAGGGCACAGATTCTTGGTCGCTGACAGCAGGCGACTTAACGGCTGACATTACGCAGAATCCGTACACTGTCACGTTCCGATCACCCTCGCGGACGCTTACTTCCGCGGGATTCAAGCATCAGGCAGTATATGATGTCCCATACAAATGGACCATACGAAGTGCCGCGAACAGCTCTTGCCTTGCTACAGACTTAAGCTCAAACCCTCGACCAGAGCCGACGCCCGACACGGTGCGCTATGTACACTCCGAGCTGAATCTTTCTCCCGGTGAGCTCGTATATGGGCTGGGGGAGCAGTTTGGCGCATTCGTGAAGAATGGTAAGTTCTCTTTTCCCTTATGTAAATTGCCTGGGTGCATTCGTGAACTTCAGGTCAGTCTGTGAGTATCTGGAATCAAGATGGAGGTACCTCGAGTGAGCAGGCGTATAAATGTGTTCCTTTCTACATCACCAATCGGGGTTACGGTGTTTTCATAAATCATCCTGGTGAGGTGGAAGTTGAAGTAGGTAGTGAGAAGGTCAGTAGAGTCGGCGTGAGTGTAGCTGGTGAAAGTCTGGAATATTTCGTCATATACGGCGCTACTCCACTAGAGGTGTGTTTCGAGCTTTCATGCAACCCCGCGGTTGATTCCATTCCACATTCCGGCGCCAGATTCTCGATCGGTATACTCGTATGACGGGTCGCCCAGCGTGAGCCCCATTGAACTTCATGTCAGCATCATCAGACACCGTTTTGGAGTAGGTTGCTGCCAACATGGACATTCGGACTTTGGCTGTCTACATCCTTCCTGACTTCGTATGATGAGAAGACCGTGTCTAGTTTCCTGCAGGGTATGCAAGAACGAAGCTGCCCCGTACGCGTGTTTCATTTAGATTGCTTTTGGATGAAACAGTATGAGTGGTGGGTCGCAGCAATAGCGCACACACAATAGTCGGTTTACTTATTCGTTCGCCCAAGGTGTTCGTTTACCTTCGACCCGGACAGTTTCCCCAACCCGAGGGCGTACTTGGAAGAGATAAAACGCAAATACAGCGTCAAAATCTGCGTCTGGAGTGAGTTGTCGACGATCCCAGCTATCTTTGGCTTACCTCAGTGATCACAGTCAATCCCTACATTTCTCAACTTTCTCCAATCTTCCAGGAGGCAGTAAAGGGAGGGTATCTTATCAAAAGGAAAGATGGAACACCCTGGCAGTATGTTTCTCCAGATCCCATCATTTTTTGAGCTGATACAACGATGTTGAAGATGGGACCTCTGGCAGCCCGGTCTAGGTGTTGTCGATATCACGAATCCAGCAGCGCGGAAATGGTACGAGGATAAGCTTGATGCTCTTATTGACCTAGGGGTGGACACATTCAAGGTTTTTCTGTTTCTCTTGAATCACAAGCACGCCAATACTGAATACATATGAATTTTCCATGCGTATTTTTACACAGACGGACTTCGGAGAGCGTATTCCTCACGCTTCAGTAGTCTTCCACGACGGTTCTGATGCCATGCGAATGCACAACGCTTATTCACTTATTTATAATGAACTGGTTTTCTCGGTGCTTGAGCGCCGTTTTGGGAACGGTGAAGCGGTTGTTTTTGCGCGATCTGCAACAGCTGGTGGGCAGAGGTACATTCGGGTCTCTCCATCGAGATGACTTCCACTGAACTGTCGAACTATAGATTCCCAGTGGTAAGTGGACATAGACAAAAAATCAGCTATATGGTGTTCAGCCTCCTCGTCTGTAGCATTGGGGAGGCGATTGCGAATCTACCTTTGAAGCCATGGCCGAAACGTTGCGAGGAGGTCTGAGTCTGACTGCCTCTGGATTTGCCTTCACGTCGCATGATATAGGAGGATTTGAGGTATGATTCGAGCATCAACTGCGTCATGTCCTGAAGCTGAATATGATCCATACGTAGGGCCACCCACCGCCGGAAATCTACCATCGCTGGGTTGCGTATGGTCTCTTCTCATCTCACTCCCGCCTGCACGGCTCCATGTCTTACCGCGTTCCTTGGCACTACGGAGAAGAAGCAGCGGTTTATATGGCCCACTTCCTTGATGCAAAGAGTAGGCTTATGCCATACTTGTATAATCTGGTGAGTCTTACTACAACATAGAGTTGAGTACGGACTGAAGTACTTACAAATATCTAGGCCATCCAAGCGCGGATCAGGGGCCATCCTCTCCAACGTGCCATGTTCCTAGAGTTCATGGCCGATCGAACCACCCACTACCTAGACCGACAGTACATGCTCGGCCCATCATTACTGGTCGCTCCCGTATTCGTCCCGCAAGGCGAGGATACAGAGTATTATATCCCCGCAGGACGCTGGACATCATTTTTCCATCCGAATCGCACAGTGGATGGTCCGACATGGGTCCGGGAGGCTGTCCCGCTGAACGAAATTCCAGTCTGGGTGCGGCCAGGAACGGTGCTGTGCCTGGGACCAAGAGGAGTAGGTCGGCCAGACTATGACTATGCACGTGGGCTGGAGGTGCAGGTTTACGAGTTAGCAGACGGACAGACAGTTCAGTCCGATGTACCAGCTGGAAATGGGGCCACTATTGCCGGGACGGTGCGTGCTGAGAGGAGAGGAAGTGAGATAGTTGTGAGCGTAGCTGCCGGTAACCTTGGTCTAGCAACTGTCAGGGCGTACACTGGCGGACAAGAAGTGAAGGCAGATATTTCCGATGGTCAAATGGAAGTCGCTCTCAAATTATGATCTGATCAATTCTGAATGTATTTGGCTGCTGAAAGCCCTGTATTCGTACGTAGCTATCGTGTCTCCCAGAGCTTCAAACTGTACTATTTGTGCATGAAACTATGCCGGATCGCTCATATTGATGGAGGAATTGGAGTAAAGCCTATTGTTCTAATCCATTTACAGGCTACTTAGGAAGATGTAAGAGGTCAAATACATAGAGCTAATTGCTGGGAAGTATCTGAAGAGTGCCTGATAATCTTCCAATGAATGGAAGATTCTACACAGAAGATCCCACCAGCAAATGGGATATACAGGCAGATCACTATCAGACCAATGTAATATAGGCCATCTTAGTTGAACGATGAATTCCGTTCGTATCTCATCAAGCTCGCTCAACCGTAGAGTTCATTCGTCGAAAGAACGAACGCCACAATCCCACAATTGCGAAACCAAAGGCATGCGACCAATCACAGTGACCAAAGGCAAGTGAGGATCTGGGTACGAAGGGAGATTTGGCATTATTCCTCGTCGTGAAGCTCTTTCCAGACTTGCTCGGTCTTCTGCCGCCGTACTTTGGCGCCCTCTCGGTTCTTGGAAGTGCGCTCGACACGCTACATCCATAACATTCAAAATATGAGGCAGGACAGACTAGCCATACCTTGAGCTCACCTCCTTCCTGAGACACATATTCAGATCGAGTTTAATTTGGTTGCACCCACCCGTCCACTTTGCCCAGCTGTCGCCGTGACAATTCTCTAGTGCCTGGATGAACTCTTTGCAAACTGCACAGAGAACGGCATCAACAAAAAGCCACGCATGCCATTTGGTACCGCATGAAAGCTCCGCGATACGCACCAATGCGTTTGTCAGCCTGAGAAAGTTGTGGGTGCATTTCGCTACTTGGTTGATACGACGCCCTGTCAGCAACGCCGGCGTCGTCTACCAGACGTAGACACCCAAGAGAGATGAGAACGAAGCGACAATATTGAGACGTGGATGAGAAATATCCTGACCGAGACTCCCAAGACAGAGATGTCCGATTCCGACCGACACACGTGATCCGTCGCGCTATAAGTACGTCGCGGGCGCGGCGCCGTTCGCGTCAAATTCGTCTCACATTCCCCTTCACTGCCATCCCCATGTCCAAATTCACCCAGCAACCCACAGACGATATCTGTATCGCGACCATCCGTGCGCTCGCCGCGGATGTTGTTGGCAAGGCGAACTCTGGCCATCCCGGTACGTGCGCCCCCCCGGCGGTCGATTACCCCGCGTACTGATCGTCTCGTATAGGTGCTCCAATGGGAATGGCGCCCGTTTCGCATGTGCTGTTCTCCCGGTATGCACGGTTACATTGCCTATAGTGTATTCCATGTACCGATCTTGCATTCGGTAGTTTTTTTAATGCGAACCCCAAGAACTCAAAGTGGTACAACCGCGATCGATTTGTTCTATCGAACGGGTAGGTTTCCGATACAAGTCGCGTTTCGTCGTCGATTGCTGATTTTGTTTATGCAGACATGCGTGCGTCGTTTTATATTGTAACGCACCTGCACAGCTCACTATGATCATAGCTGTGCGCTGCAATACATCCTACTCCATTTGATGGGGTATAAGTTGTCTATGGACGATCTTAAGCAGTTCCGCCAGCTGAACTCCTTAACGCCTGGCCACCCCGAGGCTGGACATACCGATGGCATTGAGGTCACTACAGGACCACTTGGCCAAGGATTCGCAAATGCTGTCGGTTTGGGAATTGCCCAAGCCCATATGGCTGCAACCTTTAACAAGGATGGATTCGATCTGGTCAACAACTACACATATGGTGAGTAGCGTGCATATTGATACAGAGGTGGGGCCTGACCTGAGGGCAGTGTTCACGGGTGATGGATGTTTAATGGAGGGTGTTGCCAGTGAAGCCGCCAGTTTGGCTGGCCACTTGCAGCTAGGAAACTTAATTTACGTCAGTCAACAATTCCCTAACAAATTGTATTCTACTCACAACCTTTGAATAGTTCTATGATGACAACCGTGAGATCATGGCTATTTTCCTATGAGTACCACTAAGATGGGATTTAGACATCTCTATCGATGGCGACACTGCTGTTGCGTTTACTGAAAATGTCGAACAGCGCTTCCTTTCCTATGGTTGGCAAGTTCTCCACGTCGATGATGGTGACCAGTGAGTCGGTCGTTCATAATGTGCAGAGTTTATCAAACATGTCAACAGTGACCTAGAGGGAATTTACAATGCCATCGTCGAAGCGCAAAAGGTGAAGAACAAGCCTACCTTAATCCGCCTCAGAACCACGATAGGCTACGGCTCCAAGCAGCAAGGCACTCACGGGGTCCATGGTGCTCGTATGTGATTTTTACATCTCTACCTCCTGAGCCGAACTTAACTTGAATCATCCGTAGCTTTGAAGGCGGATGACATCCAGGCCTTGAAGACCAAATTCGGCCTCCCTGCTGATCAGTCATTTTACGTCCCAACAGAGACCTACAAAGTTTACGGGGAGATTGCAATCCGTGGCGCAGCGCTCGAGAAGAAGTGGGATGCACTTCTCGCCTCTTACGGCCAGAAATATCCCAAAGAGTATGCAGAACTCACTCGGCGTATTGCCGGCAAACTGCCTGATGGTTGGGAGAAGTCGTTGCCAACGTACACTGCGTCAGATGCGGCCCAGGCGTCCCGCAAACTGTCAGAGATTGTGCTCACTGCTATCACCCCAGTTCTTCCGGAATTGATGGGCGGTTCTGCTGACCTCACGGGCAGTAACTTGACGAGGACGAAGGCCATGGTAGACTTCCAGCCCGAGAGTACAGGTCTCGGAAACTACAAGGGAACGTACATTCGATTCGGTGTCCGTGAGCACGGTATGGGTGCTATCGCGAACGGCATGCACGCATACGGCGGTGTTACTCCTTTCGTTGCGACGTTCATGGTAGGCGCATAGCGACGACTGCGTGGGTACTTGCGGCTGATGAGTGTCATAGAACTTTGTGTCGTATGCTGCAGGTGCAGTCAGGCTGTCGGCATTGAGCAAACACCAGGTCATCTGGGTTGGTGCGTCATGACTCTGTGGCAGCCACCTCTTGCCTTCACTGAATATTCGCTTCCATAGCTACCCACGATTCTATTGGTCTTGGTGAGGACGGACCCACCCATCAGCCTATAGAAACTGCTGCGCATTTCCGTGCGACCCCAAACCTCGACTTCTGGCGTCCAGCTGACGGCAATGAAACCTCTGCCGCATATTACGTCGCCCTGACACGCAGGGAAACTCCTTCTATCTTGTCGCTTTCGCGTCAGAACCTCCCGAACCTTGAGGCCTCCTCGATTGAGCGCGCGGCCAAGGGGGGATATGTTGTACATGAGGAACAGAGCGAGGACTTGACTATTGTCAGCTGCGGCAGTGAAGTCAGTATTGCTCTAGAAGCCGCTTCTCTCCTGAAGGCGCAGGGCGTCAAGACGCGGGTCGTCAGTCTTCCGTGCTGGTCCATCTTCGACTCACAGCCTGCGGAGTATCGCCTGAGCGTGCTCAGGAGCGGCGCGCCTATTCTATCCGTCGAAGCTCTCTCGGTAAATTCATTCTTCACAATGGCGAGGCTAAATTATCATGACTTACCATGACTTTCTAGACATTCGGCTGGCAGAAGTACAGCCATGAGGTAAGAAATGTCTCCTCTGCTCACAAGTCGCATGTGTACTCATAGATGTCTGTAGCAATTTGGTCTTTTCGGCTGGGGTGCGTCTGGCCCGTACCAGAAGGTGTATGAGAAGTTCGGAATCACTGGTCCTAGTAAGTGTTCGGATGAGTTCCGGGTTCTTTCAGGTTGGGTATTCAAACACTTCTGTAGACCTTGCGGCCGTGGGCAAGAAGATTGTCGCCTTCTACAAGCAAAAGGGAGGAGAGGTTATTTCGCCCCTGGTCAAGGCGATTTGAGGTTACTGAATTTTGTGCCTGCGAAAAATTAGAAACTACTGTACAAGAGCGGTGTAAAGAGGTGTATTAACATGTACCCAAGGGAGCAGACAATAGAAGTTCTTCATCTTACTCATGTGGTGATAGCATGCGATCATTTTACGTCTATCAGACGGGCTTCTCGCAGTAGTCCGTCATCACTGAGTGCGGCTTTCTCCGCTGAGTGCGCGGGGGGGGCCACGGACGATATTTCATTAGGAAAAATGTACGCAGTGTGAAGGACGTGTCTGAATCGGCGAACTTCTATTTCCTCTCAATAACCATGTTCTCCCAAGCCTTCCTCTCGAGGTCTTCCTTCTCCACGCTCTCTACATGAGGCTTGAGGTAGCGGACGTCCTAACATGACCCATGAGGACGAGCGAAATGGGGCCGGGGATGCAAGAAACGAACCTCCTCAGCCTTTATCCACTGGTCTTTGGGAAGGATGTCGTGGAGAACACTGCAGTGCGACGCGCGCTTCAGGCGGAACTGGCGGTCGTAATGCTCGCGCGGGGTCAGACGCGTGAGGGCCTGCAGTTGGAAACTCAGAACGCATGCAAGAGGTATATGTGTGCAATCGTACTGACCCGCTGAACGTCATCGCGCTCCTCGACGACTGCGCGCGGACCAGGAGAATGAGCCAGAGTCGCGAGTGAGTGTGAGGGGCAGCAAAAGACACGCACGGAGGTCGTCATATTTGTAGCCCATTTTCCTGTACCCGGAGAGGTCGGCATACCAGTTGGCGACGGGCTTGACCCATCTGTAGAGGGTCCTGTTCTTGGTGATGAAGGGCGCGAGCGAGAGACCGAGGGGGCCACCGACCATGGCGAGGATGTGTCTATAGAGTGGAGTACAGTAACTTTGCAATGCGCGCTGTCGGGCGTCGCGGGTCGTGACGAGCCTGCCCGGTGTTTGGCTCTGTGTGCGATCAGTGGCGGCCGCTTGATCGCCCGATTTGGGAGTGATCAGAGCCTGCTATAAAACTTGAGCACGTTCATTCTGCGTTTCTTTATCCATCCATCCATCCATCCCCCGCCCCCTCGACACACCCAGCTCGCCCACAATGTCTGTCAAGGAGCGCACCTACATCATGGTCAAGGTGCGCTCGCGCGGGGGCGGAGGCGTGTGTGCGCGCCCGGCTGACCGCCTTGCGTTTTCCAGCCCGACGGTGTCCAGCGCGGGCTCGTGGGCAACATCATCGGCCGCTTTGAGCAGCGCGGCTTCAAGCTCATCGCGCTCAAGCTCGTCCACGCGACGCCCGAGCACCTCGAGAAGCGTGAGTGGTGGTGTCCGTCCTTGTCGCGCAGAGGTCCTGACGGAGATCGGCGCGGAACAGACTACGCCGACCTGAAAGGCAAGCCCTTCTTCCCCGGCCTGATCAAGTACATGGCCTCTGGCCCTGTCGTCGCCATGGTCTGGGAGGGCCTCGACGCCGTGAAGACCGGCCGTGTCATGCTCGGCGCGACGAACCCT
>NW_012133392.1:63886-67265 GCF_000313525.1 Fibroporia radiculosa | reverse complement strand
AACCCCCCCCCCCCCCCCCCCCGCACTGCTTACTGAATCCGTGTGTCTTGTTGCTAGGCACCATCCGTGGCGACTTTGCGCTCGCCGTCGGCCGCAACATCTGCCACGGCTCCGACGCCGTCGAGAGCGCGGAGAAGGAGATTGCCCTGTGAGTCCATCCGTGCATAATCCTGACAATCACCTGACGGATGTTCGTTCCCCCCAATCAAAGGTGGTTCCCTGAGGGCATCGTTCAGTACAACCACGACCTTGCACCGTGGATCTTCGAGTAGATGGCTGTCGGCGTGTAAGATGTTCAAGAAGTCGTACGCAAAAATAGAAACATCTGTATTGTATGCTACGCGCATGGAATCGGGTTCTTTTGCCGGGTTCTGTCATTTGGGTGCGTTGAGAGGCGGGTCACGCTGGAAAGTCGTCGGGCCTCGCACATCGCAAGCGTAAGGTCTAGACTCTCAGAGACGGGCGTGCGTTCAAACGCGTCCTCGGTAAGTAGGCCGCTTCGATCGGCATGTCACCTGCGGGACTTGTATCGATTCGAGGTATGCGTTGCACAATCGATAGCAGGGGTATGCAGGAGCTGGCGTTTTGTTGTGCGAGGGCCCACACCCTGTTCGAAGTCTATTCGCAGCATCGGTTTAAAGACATTAATGCTCGGGGCACCGGTCAGATGAGGCTTCCGTGATGGTATAACTCCCGCTTTACCGTTTACGTCGTGGATGGCCGAGATACACGGCCGTTTAAATCCTCTGTAAGTGGCCCTCGAGTGGTGCGCATGATAATCGATGCACACTGAAGGATGAATAGAAGCTTGTATATGCGGTCGGACACGCAATCTGTTAGTCCCCCGTGGTGGTTGTGTCCTTGTGTCGCGTTCCACATATTCAGTGACGGCGCTCGGACATTGGTGTCCCCAGAGTTCGTGGTGGCCCCGGTCGGACTTGGCTCCGTGGGACACGAAGAAGCTCTGGTCAGTCGCTCAGAATCCCGCCAGAACACGCTGTTTACAAGCTACTCGTACAGTTCTGCGGCGCCCGAGGCTAGTGGCCCGGCCTAGCGAGCAATCAGACCCACACCACTGGCATGCGTCTTTCCGACTATGGCAGATCCAGCATGTCTCATCCAGGGTAGGGGGCACGTCTTTCTAGGTTGCAACCCATGCCCGATGTGTAGCAACGGTGCGTAGGTTGATGCTATCCGAGGGCGCGCTCCAAATGGGCAGGCTGCTTCGCGAACGCCGCGTAAATACTGTATGATTGCGGTGGGAATACAGCGGTATGCTACACTATACGGGGCGGTACGTCATACTGTTATGGGGACGCGGGGACAGAGCTTATATGAAGTACAGACGGGCGGGCGATCTCCCGGGGCAAATCAGCGCTCGGGCGCCGCGCGGTCGCTTGGCCGGAGAGGGACAAGTATACATGACATCAAAAAATAGCATATGAAGCGGCTCGAGGAAGCGTAAGGTAGTGGGCGCGGGGGCAGTGTGCCAGACAAAAAGGCGTATCTTCGCAGGGCTGGGCTGGGGGCGCAGGCGCGGGTCAGATAGAGTTGGTCACGCAGGGGAGCTAGAAGCGACGCACCGAAGGAGACGGGAAGACGCGGGGCGGGAAGGTGCGTTCGTCATGCGCTGAGGACGTGCCGGAGGGGCAGGAATGCTGGTCGCTGGCCCGGCGAGGCGAACGCTGCGTCCGGGTCTCGCGTCAGCGCGTCATCTGGGGGCAAGGGGGGTGAGGACGCACGGAAGACACAGTCATCAGACCAAGCGAGAAGACAGGACACGGACAAGATGATGAACGCGCCTGTGGCGGCGAGGGTGAGGACGAAGAGGATGGTGGAGAAGAGGGTCATGTCCTGCTTGTCGGCCTTGAACTCGGGGTGCTCGTAGAGTCTGACTTGGGAGCGCATTGTGAGTGGAGCAGGTGGGGGGAGGCTTGTGATGAAGGCGGAGGAGGTGTTCGGAGGGGAGAGAGCGGGATGAGAGTGTTTTATATGCGGGAGAGGCGTTAAGGATGGAAACTATAGTCTATTAGCTCGACTCCGATGTGTGTGGGAGACGGCCAAAGACCGGGACACCAGCCGGCGCTGGGGGCGCCTGGATGAAAGCGGGCATCTCGATGGTACACAATGCGATCGGGATCGGAGGACAGACGGGCGGGGCCCACAGTCGGAGGAGAGTCTGCATCCCTCTCGACATGCACGGCTGTGGCGCCTCTCCCCGTGCGTCCAGTCGCACCCCCGCAGACACGTACCGCCCTACACCGCATCTCGGCTATTCACCACTCTCCCCATCATTGCCATCGCCGTCATTTCTCATCTGCCAGTACCAGCTGGAGTCGCCACATCCATCCCACTGCCTGCCGCCGCGAGTGGTATTCCGAACATCTGGTCCCCGCCCCGCCAGGATCATTTCCGCTCAAGCCCAGTCATTTTCTGCCCTAGAGCCAATCTCGATCGTGTCCCTTTTGTTTTTTGTCCTGTCGCCCAGCGGCCATCACGCTCGACACGGCACCGCAACAATACGCCCATCGCACCGGCAGAGTGAGCCATCCCCGCAAGGAACTCGCCAACTCAGCAAAACTCATCTCGCCCCGTGGTCGCGCACAAGATCGAATGTACAGCCGCGCGCACAAGATGACTGTCCGAGCATTCTATCACGGTCCCGCCGTGATTTTGTCTTTCCCCTCTCGACTCTGCGATTTCGCACTGCCTATTTGCAGCGCTCCCGCATTTCCATTCCGGAATGCACACAGCTTGTCCCGGATCAGCCAACAACGCTCACCACCGTCATCCGTCGACGACCACTGTTCGCCCTGGGCATTGCCCATCTGATAGCCAAACACCACACACCCACAATACACACCCACAATATTCAGTTGCAGGACACCAGACATGACATTGGCGATACAGGACTACTACAGCGATGTGTGGTTCGGACAGTTCGTGGAAGACACTAACGAATGCAAGGGTATGCGTACAGTACGACAGAGATATCATGCGCCCAGAATGAATAAATACTGCGAATCGACAATGCATGCAGACAGACAGACAGCCTCCGAGCCGGACGTGTCCATAGAGTCGAAATGTCCCTGTCCCCAGCCGCACCGCACGCACGCACGCACCCGCCGACCATCACGGACCACGGACCGCGGCAGAGACGACCGGACACGTCCCCCAAGCGCGCAATGGCCGCCCAGCCCGGCGCGGTCCTGGCGCATGGGCGCCGCGGCGTCCTGCAACGCCCGACGCATATACACACACTGCGTGCCGCGCGCGACGGAGCCACATGGCGGGGAAACGGCTAACACCTCCCCCACCGCCTACCTCCCAGACGCGAGGATCGATGCGAGATCCTGCTCGTTGGCCGCGCTCAGCTGCC
>NW_012133392.1:54764-63700 GCF_000313525.1 Fibroporia radiculosa | reverse complement strand
GGGGGGGGGGGGGGGGATCAGGGAGGCGTGCCATCAGTATCACGACCGTTTCGTGCGAGAGCGCGACGACTTACACATCCGATCGAAACTGAGCAGGACGACCTTTGCCGCACCGGCCGTGTCGCGCGGGGCGTCTGTGGACTGGAGCAGGCCCGACCTGTCCGCCCAGTGTTCGTCCTGCCAGATGGCCGCGCGGAGGATGAGGTCGTCCATGTTCCGCTCCCAGGATGCCTCGTCTCCAGTCAGCTCTACCTGCTCCGTGCGGACGTTCAGGTTCGACAGGTAGTTGCCCCTGGACGTCTGCACCTTCAGCGAGGCAGAGTGGGAGCGAATGTGCGACGTGATGAAGCTCAGCGCGGACGTCGCCGCGTCGCCGAGAGGGGTCGGGTTGTTCGCCAGGCCGTCGAGCTCCATGATGACTGGAAGCGGCACGACAACCGTCCACCGGAGGCTCTCGACGAGCGAGGAGAACATCGATAGAGATGACAACAGTATGTTCGTGTCGATAACGAGGATCGTGTAGCCGGCCACCATACACAGCGACGAGCGCGCGTTGGATGGCCTGGTGGGACGCGATCCGCGAGGTCGACGACGCGATGCTGACAAAGAAGGTCCTCCTCTGCGTGATGACTGCAGTAGGCCCTTCAGGTACCGACGTCGGGCCTAGAGACGAGTGTCAGACGGCGACCTCGAGTGCAAGCCCAGACTCAAACTCACCTTGAGTGCCCTCACCTCGGCCGTGTCCCCTTCATCATCCTCGCTATCGTCCGACGATGCCTCCGCGTCCAGGCTCGCGTCATCGTCTACGTCCATCAGGTCCTCGTCCCACCGCCGGCCCCGCAGCCGCCGCTCCTCCTCCTCGCGCTCCCGGCGCTCCTCCTCCCGCCATCGCGCCACCTTCGCCGCCAACACACCCTCAACCTTCCACTGCCCGCGGCCCTCCTCGTTCGCCGGGGGGACGTACTCGAAGCCGTGCACATGCTTCGCGATCTTCAGCCCCGCACGCGCGACGCGCACCCAGCGCTTCGCGAGCTCGTTGTGCTGCGCGTCCGCGTGCGAGTCGTCGTCGTCGCCGTCCTCGATGATCCCGTCGAGCTGGTCGCCGCCCTCGACCTTGTCGAGCACGTCCAGCTCGACCGTCCGCTCCTCCGCGCCCGCCTCCTTCCCCCAGAAGCCCATCGGGTACACGCGCTTCCCGCCCCAGCCCATCCCGCGCAGACACCAGTCCTCGGGGAGCGGCTTGCACCCGCTCGTGAGCAGCGGCGGGCCGTCGCCGCGCTCCTTCTGGTACTCCTGGAACATCAGACGCCGCGGCGCGCTGTTCAAAAACTTGGCGAGGTCGTTCCACGGGATCGCCCGCTCGAGCACCGAGAGCGCGTGGCCGTCCTTGATGACGGTCGCGAGGAACGTGAGGAAGATGGTGAGGTAGGGGTTCAGCGTGGAGTGCGCGAACGGCGACGACCGCCGCATTGGCTTCTGGAGCGCGTGGGCGAGGATCGAGAACGCAAGCTGCATCCCCAACTTCAGACCCTGGGGGAGCTCGGGCCCAGCTGGGAGTGCCGCTTGCTCTGGTACGATCGGCGAAACGACCATTCCATTGGACTTGGGGTCGCCCTCCGTGTCCGCTTCGTCGCCGTCGACGTCCATCGTCTTCTCGTCCTCCTCCGTCCTCTTGGCCATGAGTCGGACTTTGCCCGCGGGGGCAGTCGACACAGCGGGGCTGGAGCCGGGCTTGCCGACGCCCGCGATGCCTGCGACGCGCCTTAAGGCAGCGGTGGGACGGCCATATTCAAGGATGACGGCGAGGTTCACGGTAGCCATCATGATCCAATCTCGCTCCTCCACGACAGCACCCTCTACAAAGTACACGTAGTTAGTCTACAGCCTCCTGGCACAGAGGATCACGGAATGAACCAACTCCGTCAGGAACTGGGTCTCGAGAGAACCTCTCGGGAGCTCTCGAGACACAGTGCCTGCCTGTTCTGATAGACCGATGAACCCCCGTGTTAGTGTCGTGCACGAACCTTCAATATATAGCTTCTCTTCAAACCGATCTAGGACGACCCGAAAGTCGTCCAGCTGGATGTTCGTGAACAACATCCCGTGCAACAGGACGAACAGCTCGGTCAGGTCGGCGTCGGGCGCCTGGCGCCGCATCTGCGCCGAAGGGGACCACAGCTGCAGGATCGACTCTCGCGACGTGGTAAATGGATGGATGGCGATCATGCTACGGATCAGTCGTCAGCGCCGCCATATCAGCGACTGAAAACACTGATCACGCACCTCTTCACGAAGTGGTACACGCTGCGGAGCTCCTCTCCGGGACCCTCCTTCTCCCTGCTGAGCAATCCCAGGTAGTGTTGGAGCTTGCCGGTGCCGGGCGCGAGCGCGAGCCCACGCGCGAACCAATCGCGCGCGATTTGTCGCCACCGCTCCTTCTCAGGCTCGAGCTCCATAAGACGCGCGGCTGCAAGCCCGACGCTCGGGACGCCCTGCTGGAGCGCCTGCTCGACATGAGACGAAGGCGGCGAGTCGTCGATCCGCGCCGCAGGGGTCGCCGACACAGGCTTTGTGCCGGCATGGTCGGAGTTTGCCGATATGCTCGCGGAACGGAGTGTGTCCAGTTGCGCGGTCGTGGTGGGTGCGGATGCCGGGGGCAGAGTGGCAGCCATGAGAGGGCCGTTCTGCATCTGAATGCTCTCCACTAGCCCGCATATTGCCATGCGATACCGAGCGAGGTCTCCGAGCGCTTGAATCCACCCGCTCCGGAAGTCTTGCAAATTGCGCTCTTCGAGAAGGCCGGTGTAAAATGTGTATGCATAGTAAATGAAATCCTGTCACGGCGATTAGTGTCAAGGCATAAAATCGGAAGGCGAGCGGCTACCTGCAGATATTCCAATGCAATGACGGAAGTGTTCGGAGGGGAAGCGGCGCGGCGCAGTAATTCAAGTAGGCGATGGAACGCATGAGTCCAGAGGCGGATGATGAGGTTGTACTTTGTGGGGATGTTTCGCAGAGAGGCTGGAACGGACGGCGCGAGTGTCATGGTGAGGAGTTTTTGCATCATCTCCGCAAGGCTAGAATGGAACGCAAGAAGCGGTCAGTAAAGCGAGAAGAGAGAGGTGAACAGACAAACTCTTTGTGATCCGTCATCAGTTTTCTCCATCGCTCGGCTTCATCCTCGCCAGCCTTGGTCTCCGTCGCGCTACCGGGCCGGCCCTTGAGTAGGATACCTACTCGGGGCTCACGGTCGCCGTCGTCCTCCTGGTCGTTGTCTCTGTCCTCCCCGAGAATTTTTGCCTCGAGTGCACTGATCGTGCGATAGAGTTTCTTGAGTTGCATCGAAAAAGCGTTCGTGTTGGAGGCGCTGTCCTCCGAGCGTCGTGCATGGCCGTTCGGGTTCTCGAAGAGGGCAGACGGGGTGGAAGAGTCGGTGGTGTTGGAGGAGAGGGTAAAACTTGAGGAGAGGGTTGATTGTGCGTATGACGCGGACGATGTGGAGGACGCAGAAACGTAATCGCCGGAGGACTTGGGGGTGGGGGTTGGTCGAGCGGTAGTCGAGCCGTTCGTGCCTGAGGCAGACGAGGGATGAGGGCGGGAGAGGACGGAGAAGCGGACGGGGTCGTCCTTGCGATAGTCAAAGAGCTGGCGGTGGGAATCGGCGGCAGCGCGCGATTGGGAGATCTGGGGATGGTGGTGGGGACGCGGGCCATGTGGGACGGAGGCGCGGGGTGCGTATGAGCTGGAGGTGGCATCGGAAATTGTGTCGGGCTCTGCGGTGAGGATGTGCCTGCGGGAGTGGTCGGCATCGGGGTTGTAGAGCCTCTTGGGGCTAACGGAGGAGGGTCCGGGGACAGGTTTGGAGTGGGATGAGCGGGGGGAGTTGGCAGATATTCTGAGACGGCGAGAGAAATCATCTGGGTCTGCCTCCATTGTGGTGGGATGAGAGACGACGATGTTTGGGTTCGGGAGGGGCGGGGCGTGGAGGCGACGGGGCGACGAGGGGCGAGGGGGGCGAGAGGGGGAGACGGCGGGGGGTCTGTCGGGCCTGTCTCTTGGTTTTGTGGCCCTGGGGCGCAGAGTTAGGACAGGGATGGGAGAGGGAAGAAGAAACGTACGCGGCCTGCCTGCGCTGGAGGGCGACGATTTTGTCGACGAGATCCGTGGGCTGCGCCGGGTCACGGTCGCGAGGCTTGCGGGGGGGCGGGGGCGGCCTTGGGGGGGATGAGTCGTGCATGGAGGGCGAGAGGGAGAGGGGCTGCGGCGAGCAGCCTGCGGTGGACGAGATCGCCCTCTGCGTCCAACTGCGCAGCCAAGCACAGACTGCGCACAATATCTCGATCGATTGCTCGGTCACGCCCGCCGTCACAGCACGTGCAGGCGTCAGTCACATCGGCGGTCCCGCCTCGTCACGCCCGTCGCCCGTCGCCCGTCGCCCCGTCGCTGCTGCCGTCTCACTCGCCCACCCTCTCCCTGCTGCGGCTGACTCTCCTCGCTCCCTGCTCCCTGCTGCGCATTCGCTTCACCCGTCTTACGTCTCCATCACTCATCCCCATCCGCAGCCTCGCCCACTGCGCACAGACTACCCTTCCCGGAACCCGTCCTGCATATCCCATGATCGTATACATACCCTCCCTTCTCCGCCTGCTCGCCGCCCACATGTCCCCTCACTTCCTCTTTCTCTCGCCCTCAGCGTCTCATCCGTGACCCCGCAATGTCACACTCACCCATATCGCCCAATGAACTACGCGAAAATACCGCGGCAAGTTGTTCGGTCCGGCTTGCCTGTCTGCTCAAATTGCAGTTCGTATATTACACCCAGCCCTCGGTTCGCACCCAGACGCTCTGACCAGGTTGCTCTTCGTTTGCGTACTCTGAATCTCCCGTTTGTTATAGCAAGAATTAACGAAAACGG
Source organism: Fibroporia radiculosa (assembly GCF_000313525.1). Classification (NCBI taxonomy): domain Eukaryota; kingdom Fungi; phylum Basidiomycota; class Agaricomycetes; order Polyporales; family Fibroporiaceae; genus Fibroporia; species Fibroporia radiculosa. Next base: position 58,785 of record NW_012133392.1, on the reverse strand, counting down.
TAAGAACGTGTTCCCAGTCCGACTGCCCTGCGAGTCTAACCCAACGTTACAGATTCTGGATTCCGGATCTCTCTTCTCCCCGTTTACCCATATCTCCGCCCTCCTCCTACCACGCATGGTGTCCCCCGCTTACCAGAATGCTGCGCGGCAATAACGTCAGCACATAACCGCACTCGAGTGCACACTCCCCCTACTTACTCGCTTCCCGTGCAGAACGTGCTCGCATCGCTCGCCAGCCATGTCACCACACCCCTCAGCTCGTCTGGCCGTCCCAGTCGTCCAAGTGGGTTCAGGCTCGACCATTTATCAACCAGCCCCGGCTCCGCGTCTACGTACGCTGCGGTCATGCTGCGGAGCGGCGCGCCGCGGGAATCGCATGATGTCCGGCGCGGGTCGCAATGGCAGAGGCACATCCAAGTCAGCATCCAATCATCTCCTTTGACACAGACCAGGACCGGGACGTTTTGGGCGGGAGAATTGCGGAGTTGGTCATACAGAGCGCGTCTCCGACCCATCCAGACTCTCTGCTTGAGACGTCCGAATCGAACATCTCCGTCCCAACACGCCCGCGCAAGCAACCCAAGGTGCGAACCACATGATGCCCAGCGTTGCAATGGCAGAGGCGAACCAATGTCTGCAATCATTCGTCCCCTTGACAGAGACAACAACCGGGAGAACTACGGAGTTCACACAGAACATCTGTCTGACCCATCCATATTTTTCGCTCGTGTCTCTCGAACATGTAGATTCTAGAACGCCCATGTAAGCAGACCAAGACGCACCTTGTGTAGATGTGTCCTGGGCTCAGTGAGTTCACCCGGATGCGTTTTGGACCCAGCTCACACGCCATGCTGCGCGTCATCTGCAAGACAGCAGACTTGGACGTGTTGTACGACACCCACGCATGGTCCTACGCCGCATCAGCCAGAAACGGCCATATTTGGACCACCGTACCTTATTTGTGATACTTCCACTCATGCTCGCTATCAAGACAATGCTTCCACCATTCCCAAACCGCGCCATCTGCCTCCCTGCGGCTTGTGCCGCGAACAAAACCCCGTTCACGTTCACGTCCATCACCTACAGATATTCAGCTACAGGTCAGAATCTCACACACGTCTCAACGACAAAGTCCTACATCCTGAAACTGCTTCGCGGGGTACTCGAGGCAATCCGTGTTTGCTTTGAGGACTCCGGCAGCGGCGACGCACGCATCCATGCGCCCTTCGGTGTCACCGATTTTCTCGCCAATCTTCCACATCTCCTCCTACACGGGCGAGTGAGCACAGGGCGGCCTGCCGCACACAGAGCGCGCACCTGGTTCCGCACATCGCCGCTGACATACTCTAGTCGGCCCCGCGCCGCGCCGCCATGCATCCGGGCGAGGTGCTCCCGCACCTTGGTCCATTCCTCGCCCGGTGCCTTTGGCAGGTCGACGCAGTACACCGCCCGTGCGCCCGCCTCGGCGAGAGCCATCGCCATCTCGAGCCCGAGCCCACGGTTCCCGCCCGTGACGAGCGCGACGCGGTCCGCGAGCGAGAACTCGTGCGCGAAGAGCGTCGAGGCGGGTGCTGGGCGCCGTCAGTACGCGGTGGAATGCAGGGTGCGCCTGGGACGTACTTGGCGACGGGGGCTCTGCGAGGGCGGCGGCGACGCCGACGGGGCCGTAGGACGGTAGCCCGCCCGTGTTCTTCTGGTTGTCCGCCTTGAGGGGCGAGTCGTGCGCGGCGCGGGCGACGCACGCAGTGGAGAAGCGCACGCGCGTGTGCAATAGCGTCCGTCCCAGTCTCACTGTCTGTCTGCCGAGCGACATGGTTGATGGCTGTACGGGTGGAAGGAGGGAGGGGCTAGGTGTGCAGCTTGCGCGGTGCGGTCGCCGGCGGCCTGTACTTATACGAAAGCTGGACCCTGCACACAATATGTAAGTTGCTCCGTGCGGGGACGGGGGACGGGGCAAGTGACCCGTGTGCGTGGGACGCCGCTGCAACAGGCTCAGGTGACAAGCACGAGGGAGGCGGGGATTGCTAGCGCATTACGAGTGCGATAACGGGATGTGTAGCGCAGCGCGGTCTGACCCCGGACTGGGTCGCGGATGGCCCAGTGTGTCGACTGTGGACGGGTCAGGTGGTGATGGGATGGTGCAGCTGTATTGGTGTGGGGGGACGGGATTACGTGATGTGTCGGTGGAGGTTATACATGGTTGTTACTTGCCTCGGGCTTCGTTGATCGAAGGCTCGGCCTGTTTGTCTTGTCCCGACCGTACGAATGGCAAGCGCGCGAGATTTTCCTGGGACATTGGCCGCATGGTGTCATTGGAGGGCGAGGTGTAATGAGTGCGCTGTGCAGAGGCTGTGTGGGTGTCTGATGGACGTCTTTGGTGGGTGCAATTCTGGCCAGTGCGAGTGCATTCCTTTGCTATTGAAGAGGCGATGCGACGAACGACGACGCCTTCCATTTGTGGACAGCATACGAAGCTGCCGGCGGTCTCCGTGGGCTACTCGGGCTCGACGACGGTGGACGGGGCCTCCGATGGACTGCGGAGGTGCGAGGCGAGTGGACTTGGGGCCGGGAGAAGTGCAGAGTACGCGAGCCGACAGAGGGACGAGGGGGCGGCGGGTGTGGGTCGATTGTATGCTCTTGTCTGAATTTGTATGTCCATCATTCGCGGTCGCGGCCCCATGCAATGCAATTCACATGTTGCCTGGCCCGTGGCCCGCGCGTGCTGCCGACATATAACTCTCGCCCGGCGCTGCACATCCCAACTCCTCTCTCTTGTCCTCCTCCCTCTCGCTGCTCCGTGCCCTGCCCCAGGGCTCGCCATCATGCCGGGAATGGACAGCGTCGCCATCTTCTGGGACTACGGTGCGCCCCCCGCCGTCTCCTGCCGCTCGGATGCTGACGCCACAGTCGGTCGTCTTCACAGAGAACTGCGCCTTGCCGTCGAACATCTCTGGCAACGCCGTCGCCAACAAGATCCGGCAGATTGCACACAAGTACGGGAGCGTCAAGGTGTTCAAGGCGTACCTCGAGCTCCCCGAGCAGTCGTCCCCCAAGAGCGTCGCGCTCCGCTCCGAGCTCCAGCTCTGCGGCGTCTCGCTCATCGACTGCCCGCACAATGGGAGGAAGGACGTTGCGGATAAGATGATGATCGGTGCGCACCCTGCCCCACGCCTCGCCGCGCGAGCCCCAGTCCCGATTGCTAACCGTTGGGCTCGCAGTCGACATGATGGCATACGCCATCGACACACCCGCGCCCGCGACCATCGTGCTCATCTCGGGCGATCGCGACTTTGTCTACGCGGTGTCCGTGCTCTGCCTGCGGCAGTACCGCCTGATCGTGTTTGCGCCCACCGTCGCGCACACGAGCCTCAAATCGCAGGCCAGCGTCGTGTACGCCTGGCCCGCGGACGTCCTCCCCGAAAGCGCTGCGCCGCGCCGCGCCTCCGTGTCGGGCACGAGTCCGCCCGAGAGCTCCCGGATGTGGAGCGACGGGGGCGGACGTCTGCTCCCTCAGCCTGTGCCCGCGTCCCCTCCCCCGTCTCCCGAGATGACGAGGGGAGACAGTTGGGCGCGCGACAGGCCCGCTTACTCGTACTCGTCGTCGTACGGGTATGCCCTTGGCCCTATGGGCAGCTCGAGCTCGTCGACGCTGGTCAACACCGTGCGTGCCTCCCTGCTCGAGATCGATGTCTACTGACCACCATGTCGGACAGCCCAGCGCCGAGAGCGACTCCGGTGCACGGGCTGCACACGACATCCCGGCGCGGCCGGCGTCCGCCGCGGTCAATGTGAGCACTGTGATCTGGACCGTACTGTATGCCCATCGTCTGACCGCGCCGGGTGGATGTAGGAGCCCGAGGAGCGCGTCTCGCGGAAGAGCTCCCCCGTGAGCAGCAGCACTACGGTGTCTGACGCACGCGGCAGCGGGGGTGCTGCAGCAAGCGGGCCTGCAGCCCCCTCTGCCTCCCCCGCAACCACTGCGGTCCTGCAGAAGCTCTCGGAGATCAGACTGAGCGCAAAC
>NW_012133392.1:24077-54584 GCF_000313525.1 Fibroporia radiculosa | reverse complement strand
CTAGCAACGGCGGCGGCGGACCCCACCAGCGCGCCGACCGACAAGCCCGCCGCGCCGATCGTGACCGCGGCGGCGTTCAAGCCGCTCGTGAAGGTGCTCCGGCAGCAGCTCAAGCTCGGGATCCGGCGGATCGACTTCTCGGGGCTCGGGACGCTGCTGCGCCAGGAGTGCGCGACGGCGTACGAGCGCGCGGGCGTGACGAAGCTGAAGGAGTACACGAGCCTCGCGGAGGAGTTTGGGATCGTCGTCCTGAGCGACAACGTCTACGGCCCAGGCGGCATCGACGGCCAGCGCTGGGTGTCGCTGCACCCCGCCATCGTGGCGAAGGCGTCCGCGCAGCCCGCGGCTGCGTCCAAGGCGCGCAAGACGGTGCAGAAGTCGCTGGACGAGTGGTAAGTGCCGCCATGCTGGTACGGTGCGGTCGGACCCGTCTGAGTCGCCGGTGCGCAGGGTCTACATGGACCGCAAGGGTAGCAGCAAGTAGGGCACGCCATACGCTAGCTGGATGTAGTGCGCATGGGCACAGGCCCAGGGCGCAGCGTTGTAATCGTACCGGCCCACGAGAATGTACTTACTTACGAGTTTGTTTATGAGACCGTGTTTTCGCAAGTTGCATGTCGCGCCATGTCCTCGTGGTTCGCTTCTGCATTCATGAGGAAGGACTCTAAGGAAGGGAAAATATATCATCACGACAACGGACAGTGTGGGACAGCGATCTTAGTACAAAGACTTTAATTGATGCTAGGATGAAATGCTAGGGAATGATTAATCCTATCACACGACACGTACTTTGCCGAAACCAAACGACGATGCACGCCAACAAGACCGCATTAACCAATAATAGACTATGGACCACCGTTGGTCTGAGTGCCCTGCCACAGACCATAGCTTTTGCCCGGCGTTGTCTGCCACAGGCGGATAGTGCCTGAATTCAAGATGTCGTCAGTAAACGTGTTCTTGGTGCGAAAAGAGCTGATTCTTACCATCCTCTACGACATTTCCAAGACAATGTTGGGCAGTGGGTCAAAAACAGCAATTACGTCGATTGACTGTTAAGACTCACCGCTGCCACTCGCAAACATTTCTCCATCAGGACTGAATTCAACGCAGTGTACAGGGCCGTGGTGTCCTTTCAGCACCTCTCTCTCCTCTCCCGTCACATCGTGGATTCTCACCCATTCATCGCTTGTGCTTCCTGTGACGAAGCGGTCCTGGAGAATGGGATGGATTGAGGCTGACGAAGGCGCATAGGGCAGGGTCAGACTATGCGTCTGGCCTCCGTTCAGCAGGGCAGGGATAAACGAGACGGTCTTCCCCGAAGTCACTACCAGCCGGTTTGTCTGCGACGATAGCTCCATTGAGGTAATCGGGCCGGAGAAAGTGAGGCTGGTCGTCAACTTTCGCGTACGAAGGTCCCACCACCTGAATGACACGAGTAGATCAGACACATTCCGTCTTCATGACGGACGAGCCGTAGACCCACTTTATCAATCCGTCTTCTCCCGCTGTGACTCCAGTGTGATCGCCGACCCAGACCACACTTTTGACTGTGCCCTCGTGCGATATCGGACCGCCATTGTCGCTAAACACGTCCGGCTCTGCGTCTGGACGGCCGAGATCGAACATCCTCACTTTCTTCTCCTGCCCCCCGGTGAGCAGATGTGTGACGGTGGGCGATATCGCCACGCTCCGGACAATGTGATTGTGGGGGAATGAATGCAAAGACTCGCCGGAATAAGTGTCCCAAATTTTGCTGCAGAAATGACAAACACGTTTAGTCCTGATGTCCGGCTTCGATCCAGAAGGATCGCAGGATATCGTCACAGCGAGAAACGGACGCACGCTGTGAAGTCCGCGCTTCCAGAAGCTGCGCGCGACGTATCTGGGGACAGTTTGCTGGACCAGACGGCGCCCTTGTGCCCAATAAACGTCCCAATCCAATCGCCCGTCCACTCTCGCAGCATCGGGTTGCCATCCTTGCAGCTGGAGATCAACACGTACGTCTGGTCGTCTTGGAGCGAAGAAAAAGAAAGATGCGTGACGGGCCGGGTGTGGCCTGGAGCGACGAGAGGGACTGCCTTTGGGTGTGCCATCAGTAATTGAGTAATTCGTACAACAGAGACGTGAAGACGGTCGTAATACAGGCGCACCGCGCACTGTTGGATGCGGAGACAAGCTTGGATCGGTGCAGCAAGCCACACCCAGAAAACCGGGCATGTTGGATGCACGTGCCGTGCCGCGCGCCACCTCCACAAACTAGTCTCGATGAGTCGACTCGGGCTGTCCTTTGCTAGCTGCCTCTCTTGGACCACATTCCGTTCCATGCTGTTATACGATCTCTTCCTGGGTCAGTGTCGAGCCATCGGATGACATGCGTTTCAAATCTGGCGGACGTGAGCTTGTCCGAAACATCTTTAGCTCTTTCGACTAATGGCAACATTCACGGCGGAAGCACGTAAAGTGGCAATAACTTCTGCCTAAAACACTCTATTGAACCACTGGTATGGTGAGTCTTGTCGGCACTCTCCAGACGTGCCTGAGCCACGGTGGTCCCTGCTTTCCAACTGGCTAACCGTACATTCCATGTGTATCGGCATGAACGTCAGCCTGTGTTCGTTTCAGATCCTGCGAGGTGCAATCGATCGCTGGTCGCGTCTTTATAGGGACCACACTTGTTCCCAGACGTGTCGAAATCTGGGTACGAGACTACATACACATTCTGCTTCACGGGTTCCCGACGGCTGTCAAGATGCTATGTAGCACGGTCCGTTCGTCCTCGTGCAGTGAGCTCGAGTGCGCAGGCTTCTCGGACGGGACGGGATAGAAACGGGTTGCTGTTATCCTGTCGAAGCGGTGACGCATTTCCTGCTTGCGGACAATTCGGAATAAGAAGACACTTTGAGCGCAGGGGAGGAGCAGGGAAACCTGGGTGCTGCGAACATGTGTTGAACCTTTGTGATCATCTCCTGTCTGCATTCAGTAGCCTTTCGCCACTATTTCTGACGTGTGTATATTAGTGGATCGCCTTGGAAGTTTGGGACGCGTGCTGCGGCGACGCGGGATTCATCTGCTACGGATCTCGTCTTCGTAGGACACTGCGAGGCGGAGATCTGTATGGGGACTAGACGACCAATGGCCGACTGCCCAGACGGTGATGCGCCAAGCACGTCGCCCTCCCCCAACGCTGAATACGGTCACGTGGCCGTACCGGTGGTATGCAAGAGTCGCGATGAATTGCGTGCTCCCTCCCGGAAATGACCAGCTGCGTTACTCCTCCAGGCCAGCCAAAGGGCGTGCCTGACCATCTTCAGCGTCGGATTCTCTTCTATCGCATTGACCGTGCTCTTTGGCCGAGATGCGAAAGGCAGCACGGGTCTTCTGGCCAGTGCAGGTTCCGTAACATTCCTCGGGACTAAACACACGCGAGGGAGAGCCGGGCAGAAGGATCCACACACTTGTCACATTCGATCTATCCATCATTTTGCTATCGCTCAGCGACTTTCTTGCGCCAAGTTACGCGCCCGGACCCCCGCTATTTAAGTGCTCTCTCTCGTTTCGCCCTTCCTGGACCCCCGTGCTCCTCCCCGGTCCACTGCCATGACCATGTTCTCTGGAGTGACGAAAGCCGCCAAGCGTCTCGTTGGATACCAAGATGGAGCGGTCCCCACCGTCTCTGTGGCGCATTGGGTCAACAGCAAAAAACGAGACCCCAAGGAGGAGGTGAATGATTGATTTTGACTACCGTCCTCGCGTAAGCACTCAACTGACGCGTGCCCATAGGCGATCACCTATGTCAAGGGTCTATTCCCCATTTTCGGATGGATTACTAGATACAGTGTGTTGCTTCTGTTCGCTCTATCGCCCTTCCATAACTCTATTGCCAGACTTCGGCTGGCTCTATGGTGACTTTGTTGCCGGACTCACTGTGGGGATCGTCGCCGTCCCTCAGAGTATGTCCTACGCTCAGGTAATCATCTATTAGCCATTTTCTTGGGCGGCTAAATTAGGCCGCGCAGATCGCCACACTGCCTCCTCAATATGGTCTGTACTCTTCATTTGTCGGCACGTTGGTATATTCGGTAGGCCAGGGGATCTTTGCCCGGTGAACAGCAGCTGACCGCCCTACAGCTCTTCGCAACAGCAAAGGATGTAAACATTGGGCCCGTGGCTGTCATGTCGCTCACTGTCTCGCAGATCATTGCCTACGTCGATAAAGCACATCCGGGTGTGTGGGAAGGAACTCAGATCGCAACAACCCTCGCGTTCATATGTGGTTTTATCGTACTCGGCATCGGTATCTTGCGTCTGGGATGGATCGTCGAGTTTATTCCGGCGCCCGCGGTTAGCGGATATATGACAGGCTCCGCTATCAATATCGTTGCGGGGCAGGTGCCTGGGTTGATGGGTATAACAGGCTTCAAGTATGTGTTCTGGATAGTATGGCTTTTCGCATGCTCAGAGCCCTTTGCAGCACTCGCGCGGCAACCTATGAAGTGATCATCAACACGCTCAAGTATCTACCTCACACAAAACTAGATGCTGCCTTTGGTCTGGTCGGCCTCGCCTCGCTCTACATCATTCGTATCACTGCCGACCGTCTTATGCGTCGATTCCCGCATAGGCGTGAGTGCCATTATCGAGCATATGCATGATAGCTAGGACTGACAACATTGTTCACTTAGAAAAAATTTTCTTCTTCATTTCTGTCTTCAGGAATGCCTTCGTGATCATCATCTTGACGATCGCCTCATGGCTCTACTGTCGGCATCGAGAGACAAAGTCGGGCTCGTACCCTATCAAGGTTTTGGGCACTGTCCCTCGCGGCTTCCAGCATCTCGGTCCACCGCATATAGACAAAAACCTCATCGTTGCTCTAGCCAGTCAGCTCCCGGTAGCCACAATTATTTTGGTCCTCGAGCACATTGCCATTTCAAGATGTATGTATCTCCCCTTGTGGTCGGTTCTAGCTCTAAACTTCCATCATTGCAGCTTTTGGCCGTGTAAACGGCTACAAGATCAACCCCAACCAAGAGTTTGTCGCAATTGGTGTCACCAACACCATTGGCACGCTCTTCGGTGCATATCCTGCTACGGGTTCATTCTCCCGATCCGCCCTCTCCTCGAAATCTGGAGTTCGTACACCGGCAGCTGGTCTTCTCTCCTCCGTTATTGTCCTTGTCGCGCTGTACGGCCTCACACCGGCGTTCTACTGGATTCCGAGCGCCGGCCTCTCTGCCGTCATCATTCACGCCGTCGCCGACCTTGTCGCATCCCCACGGCAGGTGTACTCCTATTGGTGTGTGTCTCCGATCGAGTTCGTAATTTGGTCTGCCGCGGTCCTTGTCACCGTCTTCTCTACAATCGAAGATGGTATCTATACCGCCATCGCGACTTCCTTTGCTTTACTTCTGGTGCGGATTGCTCGTCCCCGCGGCTACTTCCTTGGAAAGGTTGAGGTACGCACTAGCGCCAAGCCCGGCTCAGAATCTCGCGAGGTCTATGTTCCCCTCAATCCGAAAGCAAATCTCATGAATGATACCATGAAAGTTGTTCCTCCAGCGCCGGGCGTGTTGGTCTACCGCTTCGAGGAGAGTTTCATTTACCCGAATTCTTGGCTTCTCAACACCGTCATCGTGGACTACGTGAAGGACAATATGAGACGTGGGAAGGATTTCAGCACTATCAAGATGAGCGACCGTCCGTGGAACGATCCTGGGCCCCGGCCCGGACAGGACGAAAACGCTGAGAATCTGCGGAAACCGGTATTGCATGCAATTGTTTTCGACTTTTCTGCAGTGTAAGTCGATTAATGCGACGCGTTCATGACCTTGGCTAAGTGTGGTTTCTATATTAGATCTCAGATAGATACCACTGCGGTGCAGGCTCTGATCGATACCCGTGTAGAGGTTGAACGATGGGCAGATAGACCAGTCGAGGTAAAGAAAGCCCATGATTCGGAATAACCAATCTTCTCATACTTTTGCATACAGTTCCACTTCGCGACTGTTCTATCGCCATGGGTCCGCCGTGCTCTGATCGCCGGGGGCTTCGGTGTCGGTGTACCACCCTCGGGTGTTCCGGCCGAGATCGCAGCGGTCGTCCCGTACCGCGAAGGTCAGACGCTCCCCGGGCTGAGAGGGCCGATGACGGATCTGGAGTCCACGCTCCCGGTCAACGAAGAGAGGCGAGACGTCAGGGAGCAGACCGGCCCAATCGACCTCCCGGATACGCCGTTCATTCACTTTGACCTCGTCAGCGCCGTACACGCGGCCGAGGGCGGACTCACTAAGACAGACTCACGGTCCAGCATGTCCAAAGCAGCGGATCTGTTCTCGGAATGATCGGCGTGCTTTCTAATGAACCTGTTTCTGTAACATATTTGCACGGGGTAGATGTTGGCACTGACGGATCGCGTAGAGTTGAATATCTATAAGTAGTACATATGCCGGGACTGCAAATGCTCTAATGATATTCTAGGTATTTGATAGGGTGGTGGGCTGATTCCCCATTATTGTTCCTTGGACCGTGTACGTGTAGGGTCTCGTTGCACAATTGAACATAGAATTTTTAGTATGTATGACTTTAAGGTCCTTGTGATTGCAGTTGGCCGCCGGCTCGCTTGAAGCTTGATGGAATTTCCAAAACGGGTATAGTCGCTGTACTTGATCGACTTCCTCTTCTGAACTTGGTCGTTCTCGTCCTCGTCACACAACAGCGACTGGCTGGCTAGAGCATGCTGCGACTCTCTCTGCCATCGACCAGTCTTCGTCGATCGTTCTTCACCTCGTCCATCAGCCACTCCGGCCACAACAAAGTAGGTCCGTACCCATCTCTCCCGCCTACTGCTGCGTTCATATGAGGTGTCTCCAGTGGTCCAAAATAAAGGAAAGGAAAGGAGCCAACGACTTGCGGAAAGGCGTGCTGTACAGCAAAGCTAATAAGGTGTGCTACAGTTTTTTCGGAGTCTATCGTGATTGAGTGTTTTCAATTTGTCCAGGATATTCTGCTTGCGGTGCGAAGTACGCTCTTGCGCTCACACTTCTTGCTAGTCCCAACGTTAGATATTCTTCACAGCTGGCGGAAGCGTAGACCCCGAACAGAATGCGACCCTCGCAGCCGTTATTAAGAAGGTGAAGTCCCAGGGCGTCCCGAAGGACAACATCGAGAACGCGCTGAAGAAGGTTCGTGCATTTGCTACCCCGTGCGGTCATGGCAACCCATTTCCTACCAGGCTGCGGGAGGGAAGGACAAGGGCGATCAGCAGTTGACATATGAGGCGATGGCGCCCGGCTCGGTTGGCATGATCATGTACGTCCCGTCGCGTGTGTGCTGTGGAATGACGCTGACTCTGTGAAGAGAGTGCATGTCGGATAACGTGAACCGGACGATGCACGCTCTACGAAATATTCTCACTGATCATGAGTGAGTGTCTTACGCAGTCGCAGTTGGAGCGATCTGATATGTGAATATTCCGACTCGTAGAGCTCGTCTGGCACCTGTCGGGTTTCTGTTTGCGCGGAGGGGCTGCGTCCGTGTTTCTCTTGAAAAGGGGGGCAATTTCGAAGACAAACTAGACCAGCTCATTGGAGGCCTGCTAGATTCGGGCGTGGAAGACTTCAAGGAGACCGTTACAACTGAAAGCGAAGCTGAGTTGGAGGTGCGAGACCGACGTAGATTTTTCGTCGTGATATTCATTTACACCCTTGTCAAAAAAGCTTTGGTGTCAACCACAAGACCTTGCGAAAGTCACCAATGCCGCCATGGAATCGGGCTTTTGCAGCGAGTTGCTCGGCAGTGAGCTGATATACACGCCATTGGAAAAGGGACCGGACATAGACGCGGATACGTCCAAACGATTAGACGAACTGGTAGACACCTTAGAAGACCACGACGATGTCTTGCGAGTGTGGACCACACACAATGCCTAGGGGGTTCACGCGTTGCGCTTTGACTACTTACACTAGTCATTTCCTTCGTTGAAAAATTATGATATTGATCCCCAGTACATGGTAGAATACAGTTGTTAGGGATAAGTGAGATGCTACACAGCAGTGGCAATTTGCGGCTGGATACCTGCTCCGATTACGAGCTTTACAAACAAGACAAGCAAGATGATGAAGGAAGCAATGCGACGACAAACAAGAGACAAAAACAAAGAGTGAGATGGTTATATGAGTGGCAATCTGCATCGGCTGTGTTTCAGTAATGGTGAAGTGCACGACCGTCTGCAAACAGTTGGCAAAGCGAAAGTTTATTGTCCGGGAACTGCGACCTTATTGTGCCAGGCTGGTGTCAGCGATACCCAAGCCTCCCCTTGTACTCCGCCGAGAGTGATGATGCCCGCTCTCACAGCAGATTCGGCGTACTCTCTCCATCGCTGAACACCCACCATAGTGTATGCATTTCGATCACGCTCCACGAGTGCACAAGCAATCACACTGCGTATTGGCCTCTCGATGCCGCGTACCCGATGATGCTCCAATAGGTGGATCAAGGTGCTGTACTCGGGAGGAATGGTATATGAGATCGTAGTTGGTGGCCGAGCGATGACAGGAGGGCTTGGCTTGCCAATAGTAGGAAGACCGTACCGTATTATCCCCGATGCACCTATGGGCGGCGGAGGTACTAGCGGAAGCTTGTCCGTCACATCTTGCGGGGCAGATATCGTGCGTGATTCAGACGCGGTCGGGACGGTCTTTGCAGCGGGTGCTACTACAGTAGACTGAGCGAAACCCGATATTCCGCTGTCTGCAAGGGCCCCCTCTGCTGCTCTTTGTCCGGGCCCACACTTCACAGACACACCAGTAGCTATACACCTAGGAGGGAACTCAGAACTGCACTGTCGATTGTCGGTCGCGTTGATCAGAGGAACGACTGCCTTCTGCCCATTAATCGATACTTGTATTTGAGCTGTGTCTGCAGGCGTGGTAGGGCCGGAGCTGTTCGCTGACAGAGGGGAACTGGACATATGAGGACTGGGGGTGTTGGGTGTGGCAACTGTCCGGACTTCTCGGGGCTGCATGATTGAAGGATTAGAAATGGGGCCTAGTGGCAGAGTAACAGTGGGCGCTCACGGCAGGGGTTGAGCTGTGAATCATCGGTTTGAATACTGCGTCCGCAGGAGTAGAGATGGTCTGTTAACGAATTTGATGGCATTAATAGCTGTTGGTATGGTTGTATGCGCAGAGATAACAAACCAGCTTGGGATGAAGAGAGCTGTCGGGTGCGGAAGTATTTCCTAAAGTCCGCAAATGCATATTAAGATCCGCAATCGGGCCGCTATCGTCGATCGCCGATTGTCCTGAGGTCGAAGCTGGAATAACGACAGAGCTTTCAGGGACCGGGGAAATAGCAGACTTATCCAAGGGAGTCAAGTGGGAGGTTGGTGGCAGGCTGTGTCCGGCATCTGGTGGAAGTTTGGTCTGAAGTCTTGGGCTTGCACCCATAGTCTGCGGAGACTCCACTACGGGAGTACTTAACGTTCCACGGAAGGAATGGCCGCGCTGCCTCTGTGGAGTCTGAGGGGTCGTTTCGAGAATGGAGAGCGACGACTGGCTTCGCCGGTGTGTATTGGGGCCGACATTGGGATGAGTTGCTGCATCAGTGCTAGCGGACCTTTGGTTTCCATTCGTGCTCTTGCCTAGTACGTCCGAATCCCAATCGAGAACGACGGATGCCTGTACTCTGAGGCTGCTATGGCTCGAGTTGGGTGCCACTAGGACGACGTTATATTTCCGTAGTCGTAAGACGGATACGGCGTAGACGAAATCCCGATCGCCAGAAATAAGTAGAATGGTGGCGGGCGCGGGTGTGTCAATAGCGTATGTGAGCATATCGACTGGACAGTGGAAGGAGCGGTCAAGACGCTGCATGGGTCCGTAGACATGAAGGAACATACTCGCCTATGATCATCTTATCCGCGACCTCCTTCTTCCCGTTGTGAGGACAGTCCGTCAACGAGACGCCACACGACTGCAGCTCAGAGCGCATGCCGATTATGGACTTGGAAGATGCCTGTTCGGACAGCGCGAGATAGGCCTTGAAGAGTTTCACACTGCCATATTGATGGGCAATGTCGCGGATGTTGTCGACAATGTCGAAGCCTGATATGGCGCAGGGTGGGGAGCAATTCTCTAGTGTACCTTCGTGAGCCGGTGGGATTATGATTGAAGTGGAGAAAGACGCACCATAATCCCAGAAGATGGCAACATGACGGAGGTCGCTCATTCGGTCGTCGATGCAGGAGAGAGTCAGAGGGTATTGGAACGTGCAGTCTACATGGACCGGGCTTTATAAGAGGAGGACAATCCGGCGGAAGGACTGCAGGCAGCGCTCACCGCCACACGATTTTGACAGCTCAATCATAAACGCCTGCCTTCTTGGGACATGCATATCATCTCCATAGCGCGGTGGGCGCGCGAGCCTGTCTGGCTTTCTCATTTGTCGCCCCGTATGCCGTCAGATTCGGCTGCATATGTCAAGCAGACCTCGCGCGCACGGTGGACGGTCCAGATTAGCGGCGTCGTCTGCACCAGGACTATGGCAATCGATGGCAATACACAGCATGGCTAAACCACGTTCTGCAGCAACCGGGACGCAGTCCGATTCCCCTGGAACTTCCAGAGCATAGCACATGGACGACTCTCCACGACCACAGCGATGGGGGCAGTGGGATGCATGGCGTCACTAGGAGCCGGGGGTGATGGCGATGAGTGCGGGTGGCGAGATGAGCATCCTCGGAGTGAATAGTGACGATACACAGCGTTCGACTTGAGTCTGATTTCTCGGCTAGCTCTCACAGGAACTTAATGAATAGATGAGCGGTAGATAGTAGGCCAGTGCTGCTTTGCACCCGGTCGCCTGTCGCGATCTCGCGGTCTGTCACGAGGATGCGCGCGTCGCGTAAGTGGCGAATATTCGCATTACTCTCGCAAGCGCCCGCCACCTGTCCTCTCGCAGCGCCGAGCTGCAACAATGCGACTGCTATGGGCCCTCCTCACTCTAGGTCCTGCTGTGCTTGCTCTTCCCTCGAACGACTCTGTGTCGCTGGAATGGGGCGTGTATCGCCCAAACCTCTACTTCGGCCTCAGGCCCCGGTTGCCGCAATCGCTTATGACCGGCCTTATGTGGTTTGGTACCCAGAA
Organism: Fibroporia radiculosa; assembly: GCF_000313525.1. Classification (NCBI taxonomy): domain Eukaryota; kingdom Fungi; phylum Basidiomycota; class Agaricomycetes; order Polyporales; family Fibroporiaceae; genus Fibroporia; species Fibroporia radiculosa. The sequence goes on along the minus strand of NW_012133392.1, from coordinate 43,440 downwards.
CTACCAGTCTATCACCAGTAAGTAGAACTGTTGCTGTCAGCCCATCTTTGCGCCAATTGGATTATCCACAGGTGCAAGACACGCATGTGATCAGGGGGATGGTCTCAACGGCTATTCATGGACCGAGTACGACGCGCGCGAAGGTGGTGTACAAGTCATCAAAGATGGGCCAAACAACGTGATCATCACCACTGAGTTTCTGAAAATTCCTGGGGGAGAGCATGGTGGTAGTTGGGCTGCACGTATCAAAGGGAAGCCAATGGACCCAGGTGCGTGGCTGAGGGCATGCATTGGACATCATAGGTGGACTGGGACAGCACACAGCTTTTCCTAGCCGTATCTCTGCAATATTTTATGCTGGCCTAGAAGGCCTTGGCGGTTTGGATATGGAAACGGAGGAAGATGATAATGTAGGTCTTTCATTCTCGTCCTTGGGCCGGCATTAATTACACACTCCAGGGAATAGAAGGCCCTATACAGTTTGTTGGGTCATCTCCCGATTTGGACGAGTTTACCATTAGAATTGAAGATGGTTGGTGTTTGGCCAGCAGCAAGATCATTACTAAAACTTGCTCGACACAGGTCCCAGCAATGACGCGTTGACGACTGGCCCGCATGCCGCCGACTTCGCCCATCGACTTGAAAGGACCCATTTCATTGGCCGTCATGTCCAACCAGGAACAGTCTGGCAAGCTAGAGGTACGTGGTTCGTCTATGCAGGTGTTGCTCAATGCATATTTTATGACGCCAGAACATCTCATAAAGAACATTCTGACGCATGGGCAAGAGGTCTTATCACCATACACAGAATCTCCTTTGGGTCTTCCGGATCCGTCCTTTGGCTTACAATTCTCGGATGACGTCTATACTGGAAGCAACTTGTATGCTGTGCAAAAAATGTTCGACGGACCGTTTCAATTCGACGTGTTCTACGAGAGTGCAAGCGCTAAGCAGAAGCTTAGTGGTTCGTCTGCATCAATTTCGCTTTACATTTACACACCGCTGATTGGACAAGCTAGCTACGATATTGGACGAAGGCGTGCCTGCTCTTGTCGCGAAATACGACCAGAGATTCGACAGCGCTTTTCCCGTCCCTTCATCCTACCCAGCATCTGACGTGGTTGCACTCAAGGCATTCTCCAAGGCGATCACATCTAACCTCGTTGGTGGTATTGGTTATTTCTACGGCACTTCGATCGTCAACAAAGGGTTTTCCTACGATTGGGATAAAGAGGATCTGGATTCCTCGAGCTCAGACGACATCGAGGAGGGGGCTAAATTGACAGAACCCAGAGCCCTTCTGACAGCCACTCCTAGCAGAAGCTTCTTCCCACGTGGGTTTTACTGGTGAGTAGATAGCTCCGGTGGTGATTATACGAGCCTCATCTACTTAAGGGATGAGGGATTCCATTTGTTGCATATCGGCGAGTGGGACAACGATCTCAGGTGTGTTAACTCCCCATGTGATTATGAATATCATTCTGACCCAGTACATTAGCCTTGAGATCTTGAAAGACTGGATCAATCTCATCGACGATGATGGTTGGGTAGCACGGGAGCAAATTCTAGGCGAGGAAGCTCGCAGCAGGGTAAGCTACTGGTTTTGTTCTTTAGCGTATCCATACAGCATGGCTGAATGCTCCATGATTCAGGTACCTGCAGAATTTCAGACACAAGTTCCAACAAATGCCAATCCCCCGACGCTAGCTATGGCAATCACGGCTTTTATCGATCGCCTGAAACGTGTATCAGCGGAGCCCTCTGACCAGGAACTTGGCATGGACCTGGGACCAAACTCCCAGATCCCCCTAACTGGCTCCCCTGTCTCGTCTGTCGGGAGCCGCTATCTCGAGTCACACGAGCTCGCGCTCGAATATCTCGGGTCGATCTACCAGCCGCTCAAGCGCCACTATGACTGGTTCCGCCGCACACAGCGCGGCCAGATCAAGCAGTACTCGCGCAAAGCACGTTCACGCACAGAGGCATACCGATGGCGCGGACGCAGCGAGCTGCATGTGCTAACGAGCGGAATGGACGACTACCCACGCGGACCCCCGCACGCAGGTGAGCTGCATCTGGATCTGATTTCGTGGATGGCATTTTTCTCGCGGACCATGCGGGAGATCGCGGAGTTTATCGGAGAGGATGATGATGCCGCGGCGTTTGAAGAGATCGAGAGGGCTACAATTGATAACATTGATGGTGCGTTTGGGTCAGTGCGTGGTGGTGGGCTGTCATGATTAATGCTGTTGTACAGACCTGCACTGGAGCGAGGAGCATCAGATGTATTGCGATGCTAACGTGGATGACGATGGTACGTACTTGTTCTGACTTGTTGGTGCGAGAATGCAGCTCCATGTTTTGTGGCGTTATCGACCTTCTAGATGAGTCCTACCACGTCTGCCACAAGGGATATCTTTCCATTTTCCCATTTATGCTCGGCCTCCTCCCACCCGACTCACCGCACCTAGGGTCAATCCTCGATATGGTCCGCGACCCCAAGCACCTCTGGTCCCCATACGGTCTACGCAGTCTCTCTATTTCGCATCCTGAGTTTGGTAAGGGCGAGAACTACTGGAAAGGCCCCATTTGGATGCAGATGAACTTCCTTGCGCTGAAAGCGCTGTACAAGGTATGCTGATCGGACCGGCAACAGGATGTGTGATTTATGTTCCGCTGCTAGACGTACGCCGCGCAGGAGGGACCATATCAGCAACGCGCCCGGGAGATTTATGCCGAGCTGAGGCAGAACGTCGTTGACAATACCTTCAAGGTAAGCTCGGTCGCGGTTTTGAGAGTCACGTTTACATTTTTTGTTGCAGGAATATCAACGCACGGGTTACGTGTGGGAGCAATACGATGCGGTAACTGGAGAAGGAAAACGAAGGTATGCGATAACGGAATTCCATCGAAGTAGAACTGACATTTTGGGCATGATAGTCATCCTTTCACTGGATGGACGTCGCTCGTGACTTTGAGTAAGTTGTGTAATATCTGTTTTTTCCGATATTGGCTGATGTGCCTGTGTAGTACTATCGGAAAAATACTGAGTGGCCTTCGATTCCCCTCGTGCACTAGCAGTACAGCTCGACGCATGCATCATATTCTTTCATAATATTTATTCTCTTTGAATATTATCTTCTATTCGAGCCCCTTGTAGAGAAGTGCGAGAATGTCACGTTGATTCCAATCATTTTCAACGACGTTGTGAATATTCCTGATTGACTGAGTATAAAATGTGGGAACAAGGAATAGACGTGCAAAAGACCCTAAAAATTGGACCAATGTAGCAATGGCATGGTATGAATGAGAGACAAATATGTCGTGAAACATCAACGGTATACAGCAAGCGTTATGTCCATAAATATTCAGAGCACTATATTTCAGGTGAAAGCATCAGAAATCCTCGGGGTCAAAATGCAATGAATCGAAATGTAATGAGTCAAGTCTCATCTCTTCTAAGTCCGGGTCGGATATGCAAGCGTCGAGCTCAAACGGCGGCGACAAGTCTTCGGAGACGTATGCATACGACGAAATGGACGACGCCGAGGATGAGGATCTCGACGACGGGAGGGTGTGGGGGTCTGACTCTGCAGTTGCGAACGTGTCAGCAATGGATGATCGCGAGTCCTGGACCGACGTGGCAGAGGCTGGTGGGTTTGAGACGGAGAAAAGTTTCTGGAGCTCCAGCACAGAGATACGCTTACGGAAGGATTTCCGCTTGGATAGGCTTGATTTCGGAAGAGAGTGATCTCCTGTGCTGTGCGACGGTGGATCTGCGCAATCCTCCAGAGAAGGAGATGGGTGGAGGCGTCGAGCATGCGACTGCGACTGCGATTTCAAAGGTGAAGTCGCGCTGGGCAAAGTCTGCATGCTATGTCGAAGAGGCAGCGTGCTTGAGGACGATGCGACCGGTGATGTCGGGGAGTCGGGTTCTGCAGACATAGGACGGCTACTGTTGGAGAAGGTGAAAAGCTGCGAGAGAACGAGAGACCGGCGGCGAGTAAGGTTGGGCGAGGATGGGCGAGGGAGTGTTTCTCGAAACCTGGCATCCTCCGACACCCGGGCGTTTTCTCCGGAGACACAAGTGCTCGCGCTGACAGAGGAAACAGGGGGGCGAACGCCCTTGCCAACGTTCTTGATAGACTTGAATGCCTGTGTAGCTCGAGCCTTGAACGTCTTGGACTTCTTTATCGTATCTGCCTGTGGCTTCGAAATGTTCTCTCTGCCCTCATTCCGCCGGACTTTGACCACTTCGACAATCTCCTCGTCGAACGTTTTGCGCTTCACATCCTCTTCTGCGCCTGTCATAGCGGCCTCCCTCACATAAGTCAGAGACCCTCTCCTGGGAAGAACCACTGTGTCCTGTGAATCGTTCTGAAGCGAACGATGGAAGGCTGGCGCACGGTTGTCTACCTGTTGATGAAAGTGCAGAGCCGTGTCCAGAGCCTCGATGTCCGGCTCCGTAGCATGAGCACCCTGTGCAGCCTCGCTCGCATCAAAATAGCACCAGGGGGGATTCTCTTCCTGCTCCTCCTCCGGGGGGATGACAAACACGTTCGGCATGACTACTTGTTGCATTGAACAGTCGTGGGATGGCGGGGGTGCGCAGGGCAAGATGGATGATGCAATCGAGTTAAAGGAGAGTGAGGAGACCAGCATAGGGTCTTGTCGTGATGATAAACAAGAAAGCGGCGAGAGCGAAAGCGATGTTAGATGACACGAGAGAATTAACGCGGTAGGAAATGGATCCGAGCTCGACGCGTTCAACCACCCGTCAGCCGGAGCATGTGCGCGTGACCGCGCAACCGGTGACTGCCCTTTATGGCAGGTCCTGTAGTTCGCACTAAATGATTCGATTTAGTCTCCGTTGTTGACTATATATAGGCATGAATCATAATCAGTTCTTATCTAAATATATAGATTCTATTTTAAAGAACGCAAGTTCCTATGTAAGTTACAAGACGAATATGATACTGTAGGTTACGAAGACCACCTCCCACTGACTAATTCGAGGATTTTTCTTTCGCAGAAGTACCTGGAGGGGGAACAACGCTCATACTGGGCGCAGTAGCATCTTGTACAGCCCACTTGGAGTGTTTCCGCAGCCAGGGGCCGTATTTCTGTCAAACGCGTAACCCGTCAGCTGGGGGATTGACGAATACGCAGGATGACATACGTAGAACAAAAAGGGTATAGGCATGCAGGCTGTCACCAAGAACGCAAAGACGCTGCAAGCCCAGCCGTCCCCAAGGTTCTTATACATGGTGGGTATGATAAGGGGAAACACCGCCGCAACCACAGATCGCAGCACTACTGTCGCTGCCAGAGCGCTCGCCGCATATATCTGGTATCCGTCCACGAGGTATTGCGTCGCGCCGAACAAAACTAAGGCCACTCCAATCCCGAATGGCACGCCCGCAAGTATTGGACTAAGCCAGAAAATATGCGGTGAACTCGTCCTATCATATAAATCACTATATGTTGAATGGGGTGGGAGAGTGTTAGATCGACGCACCATGCAAACCAAAACATCCCGATAGGCAAACAGATGGCACCAAACATGGGCGCATATAACCGTCTACAGATGTTACATCTAAACGTAAATCCCGGACGAGTTGCGAAGAGCACTCACTGTTCAGGCGCAGCTCGGCCGGTAGGACTACGAGCCGCGGCAGCCTGATACATTCTATTCTGTATGGGAGTCAAGCATAAACCAAGCGTGGTTCCAACGCCGACCCCGATGAAGGCTAGCCCGCCGAGACCAGATGACCATCCTCGCTGTTCCTGGAATACGATCGGGAAAGCGGCAAAGAAGGCGTATAGGATAGCGTATGCGATAGATCCGTATATCGCAAGGAGGAGAACGATTGGCTCGGTTGCAAGAAATACTAAGTGGGGATGACGATATGAGCAAATCGATTCGGCACCTTGTTTCATGCGTTTGACTGCTCACCGAATGGGCGTACCATATTTTTTCGAAAGATGTCTATGCGCTTGCGCGAGTGTCCAACATCATACTTTGATATGTACACGGCGTTATTTCCGGACCCTCTGCGCAATCTCTCTGCGCGCCTGCGTAGTAGAACTGGCGCGTACTAGATAGCTATGTCAGTAAGCAACTACGCTAAGCGTTCCACGCGTGGACTCACTGTCTCTGGTTCGATCACGACAAATCCGATAGTAGTGACGCCAGAGAGGATGAACATGATCCAGAAGTTAAATCGCCACCCAAGGTAAGACATTGCCACCCATCCGCCAATAACTGGGCCAATGACTGGGGTACAACAGATCAGTACGTAACTCATTCTGAAAGCAGCCGCCTTACCTGGACCCAAAAAGATCGCACATGCATATAGTGATCCTGGAAAGCCTCGCTCGCGAGGTATCCACATGTCAGACATAGCTGCGCTTGAGTTTGTGAACGCTGAAGGTCACGGTAAACCACACATAGTTGGATTCGTGGGCGGTAGAGCTCACGCGACACGCCAAACATTCCCGCTAGCATACGAGTTGCCAATAGTGTTGCAGTGTTCTTGCAAAGGCTGCCACCCAAGTGTAAAAGGGTGAAGGCGGTGAATGTCCCAATGAAGATATTTCGCTTGCAGATGGATTCGCCGTTAGCAAATTTGCGAATCAACTGAAATGCCTGATCATCCAGCTCACTCTGCCGTACATCTGACATAATTTAGCAGATCAGAATGTCATACAGCTAGTATGTGATACTGGTGATACTCACCTCACTCATTGGGGCCCAGAAGAGAGGACTAGAAAACGGAAGCTATCAAGGCGAGAACAGTTAAAGGGAACACGCGGACGGCATACCCAACCGTAAAGCCAAGGATGTACAATGACACGCCTAGGATAGCTACTTCTGTCGTGAGATGCAGATCCATAGCGGTATAAGTCAGGCCAGCACTGTAGGAGCTGCTGCAAAAGGATGCAACCCAAGTGGCATATGCGAGCTGCGTGAAGTTTGGGTGTAGTCGATCAGCAGACAAGTTTCCTGATTTCACGGGTAGCATATCATACGTGAGATGTTATAACCCATTTCCGTCGCTTTGACCAATTGAATGGATTCTCCGGATCGGCTTTCTTCCAGTCTACCACATACGGATCCTCAAGAGTTCCACTTCCTGGATATTCTTTCTCTTCATGAACAACGAGAGCGGAATAGACTGAGTTGGTATTCTTTGTATCCGAGCTAGGACCGGTGCCGGTCTCGATATCGTGAAGCGTCGCCGGCTGAGGGTCTGACATGGGGTACGTGAGATGGGGGCGACACTCATCATCGGGCTTTATACGACCAACGGTCAGTATGTAATCCCAGATATGAAATCAGTCTGCCCGCAGGGGACTCGGAGTGTATCACATCCATCATACTAGCCAGAAGTTTGATCTGCGCTCCCAGAAAAAAAAAACGAAAAACAGAAAATATCAGGGTTACTTACCTCACCCTGCGTGACCATCCAAATACATCCACCCCTATGATCTTCATTTTTGTGTTTTTCCAAGCATCCACGAATGCATTGTAACTAAGGATTCGCAGGCACCACGCGAAAACCAAAATTTATAACATCACCATCATAGCGGTCTCCATTGTTCTCATTCCAATTTCATTGCTCCCACTGCCCGGCGGGGACGACTAAAAATGCGCAACTGTTTGAGGATCTCTTCGCCGGTTGCACGGCTCCAGTCTCAACCAGTCCTCGACCTCAGCCTTCCCGCAAAAATCAAAGCGGCTGCTTTCCAGGAGGTTCGGGTGCAATTAGCTCCAGGGCTGTGATATGCCTGAGCGTCATGCCATTACACCCTTCGGTTGGGCTGCTTGAATGCTGCTTGTGATGTTGCTGTTCGAAGCTGAAAAGCAGTGGGGAACCTTGTCCTATTAATCAAAGCCGAGTAAAGAGACGAGATGATATGCATGGAGCTATCGCACACGGCTTCAGAGCTTCAGTCTCGACCAGTCCCCGACCTCAGCCTTCCCGCAAAACCAAGAGCGGCTGCTTTCCATGAGGTCCGGGAGGGTCCGGGTGCAATTGGCCCAGAGGCTGTGATATGCCTGAGCGTCATATCATGAGACTCTTCGATTGGGCTGCTCGAGTGCTGCTTATGTGCTGCTGTTCGAGGTCAACAAGCAGTGGGGAACCTAATCCTAGTGATCAAAGCCGAGTGAAGAGACAGAATTACACCGTGGAGAAACCACGTACGGCTTCGGAGCTTCAGTCTCGACCAGTCCTTGACCTCAGCCTTCCCGCAAAACCAAGAGCGGCTGCTTTCCATGAGGTCCGGGGCCCGGGTGCAATTGGTTCAGAGGCCGTGATTAGTATGCCCGAACGTTATGGCGTGATACCCATTGATTGCACTGGTTGTGCGCTGCTGTTCGAGTTCGACAACCAGCGGAAGGCTTCCTGTCCTAGTGATCAAGACCGGGTGAGGGAATATAAATGTATGCACGGTGCGATCGCGCTGTACCAACTTACAAACGACACAACTGGAACCGTGTGAATGGATCGATCACATCAGATACAACTGGGACCGCAGCCTCTCACGGAGTCCGAAGTCACTCGTCGCCACTAGCCCAAGGTCGTCGACGCACACCGTGCCAATATGTCAAGTCTCTCTATTCTCCATTTCAACGATGTTTACCGTGTTCAGCCATTCAAGTTGTCTCCAAATTCACCAGAAACCATTGATGTGACTCAATGGGCGGCCATGCTAGATGATGTGCGCGATCAGTGGCCCATGAGAGTCGACGGAAAGCGGGACGGTCTGGTCCTTTTCTCTGGAGACATCTTCTCGCCTTCCATGGAGAGCTCTGTGACGCGGGGCAGTCATATGGTTCGCAACAGAGTCTTTCTGGAGGGTGCTTGTCCAACCGTCAATGCGGCACTTTGTAGGTTCCTGTATTGAACGCAATCGCCCCAGACGTCGCCATGACAGGTTCGCTATCTTTAATTTTCCTTCCATGACTGCTTAACTTAGGCCACGGACTGTTAGGAAATCATGATTTCGACTTTGGTAGGTCTACCATTGGATCGTAACAGATGCATCTGCTGATGCGTGTGATGGGGAGACCAGGGTATCCACATTTTTCTGAATTGATAAAGGATACAAAATTTGTAGGATTCTCGCTGAATGCGTGACAGCGTTGACGGACAGATCTTTACAGCCTTGGCTCCTCAGCAATATTATAGACTCCAAGACTTCCCGCGTTCCCGAACATGTACATGAATTCCAAGTGTTAGAACGGTCAGGTGTTCGAGTCGGCGTGATCGGGCTCGTCGAGAAGTATGTAGGGACCGTCTATACGGCGCACATAAGCAGGGGTGACCGTGCTTTACGTGCCCCACAGGGAATGGATCGGCACGGTCTCTTCCTGGCCGGAGAATTTCCAATATAAAGATATGGCCCAAGCCAGTATTGGGTTATCAAAACGCCTCCGCGATCCCAAGGGTGAGCACAAGTGCGACATTGTAATTGCTCTTACTCATGCCAGGTAACTATTTGCGTGTATGCTAAAGTTATTTCACGCTGACTGGGCTGTTCTCTAGAGTCCCAAATGTATATCTTTCTGCTCCTGTATATACACACCGTCCAAAATTCACCCCTTCCTCCAGGATGTAGCCCTCGCTAAAGCTATCAAGGCAAGCTCCCCATTCGCCCAGGAAGCCAATCCGATTGAATCAGAACATGGAGTCGATCTCATTCTGGGAGGACATGATCACCTTTACTTCGTCTCACACGGGGTGACTGCATGGGAAGGATACGACATCACCGAGCCTGTATTAGGTGCGGAAGCCGATGAAGGTGACGTACTCGTGGTTAAGAGCGGATGCGACTTCCGAGACCTCAGCGAGTTTACCCTCGAGCTGGCCGATACTCCTCCTGGTAGTGTGCGCCGGAAGGTGATCAGGAAAATTACTGGTATGTATGTCATTTCGGGTCTTCTGGGTAGAATCCTGAATTATCCCAGGAAAGCGCCACTCCACGCAGCCCGGGTCCAAGAAGAACCCACGGATCGCTGAACTGCTCAAGGATATTCTCTCGTCTGTTTCAGATGCATTGAAGGCGCCTGTTTGCAAGACTGCTGTTGAATTGGACCTCCGCTCTACCCTCATCCGCACACAGGAGGTAAGTGCATATCTTCCTCTACGTTCACGGTCTGAAACTTGTGCTTATTGCATACACGCAACTCGTAGACCGCATCAGCTAATTGGTTTGCAGACGTCTTGCGACACGCCTACGACGAGGCGCCTATGATGGCAGGGGGCTCAGACGGCGTATTCATCTGTGCAGGCACCCTCCGCGGTGATTCAGTTTATAGTCCCGGTATGTAGCTGCCCTACTTCTATGTTCCATTGTGGATCATAATGGGCTATACAGGGAATATCATACTTGGGGATATCCTGGAAATATTACCATTTGAAGATCCCGTCGTTGCGCTAGAATTAGATGGAGAGTCGATTTGGGATGCGCTCGAGCAATCACTATCGACTTGGCCTGCACAGGAAGGGTTGGTACTGACCTTGACACATTTTTGAGCGAGGCATACTGATGTCATGCGACTCTCCAGTCGCTTCCCCGTTATTTCTGGCTTCCGTGTCTCGTGGGATTCCAGACGCCCTCCTGGACAACGAGTTCTTGGAGTGTGGCTCCTCCAAGAGCCTTCGGGTAGCGTTAGTGTTAGTCGATCAGCTTCTCCTTCCCCTTCGCCGTCTACCTCAATGACCAGCTTGCAATCCAACAAATCTGCGACCAGTGGTGCCTCAACCCCCTCGCGAGCCCTTGCCGACGGAGAAGTTGTAGCACGTACTCGTGAGGGGCGCAAATATCGGATCATCACCCGTGAATATATGGCGCAGGGTCATGACGGCTTTGGGGCCCTCAATGGACAGCGCTATCTCGTGGACGACGAGAGTGGACAAATGATGAGTCAAATTGTCCGCAAGTATTTGCTGGGTATGTTATGTATCTCGACGCGCAAAGACGTGCATACTGACAAACTAAATGTGCTGACGTCTAGGCTGCCGCTATGTGAACCGCATGTCACGGATTAAGGATATGGACACTCTCCATCCTGACACCCAACACCTTATCTCGCGCGAGAAAGCACGACAGGAACGCTACGGACGACGGCCCAAACCTCAGCCGCATCATTCCTCCACGAGTCTCAACAGCAAATTGCGACACGCAGCAAAGGTTGCATTACGGTGGACTCGAGGACACTACCGCGATCATATCAGCGTCACTGGTCGTGAACACATGAGCGAGGTAGACCAATTTGATGGCAGAACCTTGAGAAGAGGCACGATCATTGAAGCGAAATCAGATGGTCCGACGGGGAATGTAAAAGAGGAAGAGGATTTGATTGAGATTCATCCTGTCGTCGATGGCAGGCTCAAAGACGAAGGAAGGAAGTAGCTCCGTTTGCTCCCGTCAGCATTAGAGTCTGAACAACACAGACACGAGACAGCTGCTATTGTACAGTAGTTTGATCCCTTTTCGCGACGAAAACCTTCATGTCCGTGGAGAGGGCCCAGTGTTCCTATATGCACGACCGTCCAAGAGATGGAAACGTGAATACCACTCGTAAGTACTGCTATCCTATTGTTTCCACTACCGGCCCTGGAAAGGCACCAAGGAGTGTAGCGACTCGAGAGCCGTTGCGAATTGGAGTAGTTGTCATGTGTCATTCTCATTCAGGCACGGGTACATCTGGTACTCGAACGACTGGTGGTGGATCTCCAGAAACGGTTCTTGTATAATGAGTGAGGAGACCGACAGCAGATCCCATGCCAGCACCACCTAGAATCACTAAACCAGAGGAGTTAAACGTGCATATAGGGAGTTGCAGTATTGTCAACCCTCACAATTCGCAATATTGGCTCGTTTCCAGAGCATAGCTGGAGTAAGGACAGCGAAGAGCGCGCCACCGATAGTAGAATGGTCATCGGCTCGTATTGAAGATGTCTGCAGGAAATAATAATTTGACTGTCTGGACAGTGCGAGTGTGGAGAAGCATACATCATACGCATAAAGAATCCGACGAGCCCTTATCTTTTCCGGGTTTGAGTACGCTGATCTCACGTATTCAAACGCCCCTCCGCCGACAATGCCTGTGTACCACGTCCCGGTGAAGTTGGAACCTAGCGCCTAAATCCTATGGCTTACCCACAGAGCCACCTACCCATGTGGCACGCAGAAGGCGATTGACAGAAAATTGGGACCGCCCATACCGTGAGAGGGCAAACGTAGCATACAGCGGGGGAGCAAGCAGAGACAGGACCTGGTAGCCTTTCGTCATTCCACGCCGCACAAGAAACTCAACGTCCGCAGCATGCGCTTGAGGCGTTGCAGCCACTGCAAAGCTGTCCGTCATAATCGTTGTAGCACTAGAAATCCAGGGGAAGGAAGGGTGCTGTTGTTGCGTCCGAAACAGTCCAAGGCGGTGAGAGTCGATTTCGACTGCAACTGGTGAAGGGGTAGAACGCGTATCACGTGCACCGTTCCTGCCGAGCTCGGACGCGGCGCGAGCCGTAAGCGCCCAACACTCCCCCGCATCCGGGGGAGTTTCTGACAGACGGCCTCGATAGTATCGCGCACTAACCGAGATCCCGGGAGTCGAGCTTGAAGCTTGAAGTACCGACTCTTTAGGGCCGTATGAGGGGAGGAGTTCTCTCGAGCGGCTCCGACTCCGACTCGCTATAGATACGGAATGCACCGCAGAATATATGACTATGTATTCACTTTTCATGAAGGAATTCTGAAAGACATACAAGCCACTCTCACGCGACCTGCACATCGTTGCTCTAACAGCATGATCACGTTGGCTGCTGCTATAAGGCAGCTACAAATCAGCAAATATAAGATAGGGCCTATGCTCAGAACTTCCATTTGCATGACAGATGGCATGTACAGAAAGATGTCACACCTGCGAAAGGCGGTTAGAATGACCCTACATCAACCATAGACCGCCTCCATTTCGAGGTCAACTCATCAACCTTGAGCACAACACCAGCTGCCGCTCTCCTCAGCTTAACCTCGTGTATTCCACCTTCTCCGAGCACCCGGGAACCCTTGTCCAATCTCGAGAACACCTCTCCGGCCCACTGTCCAGCACCGAGCAACAGTGCAGTATGTTCCAGTCCAAGAGAACGTCCCCCATCAAGATCCAAGCATCCGTCCAGCACGATCAATGCCAGCTCAAGCGCAGCAGTCAGCACAGCCGCCTCTTTTCCCCTCCGTCTCGTCCCCGCATTGCTGCTTTTTTCAGGTGAGCTCTCGGTGTCTTCGTCTTCATCTTCGTCTTCACCCTCAGCCATTGAGACCGGACGAGTACCAATGGTCACCGCCAATTCCAGCGAATCCGGAGCGACGATCGCAAGCCATTCTCGTGCGTTTCTTGCCGCATGGACCAATACCGTAAGCGTACTTAAGAATCGCGACAGCACCACAGCATTGAGGATGAGACCTGTCCCCGCGCCTTTGTACTGATGGAGGGCGGGCTGGCGCATGGTGCGCTCCTCGCGCGTTTGTTCGTCTCGGAGGAACAACCAGAAGCGATTGATCAGGGGGCATATGAAGAACTCTGCCGCGACCTCGGTAAATGTCGTGGATTTAGGCTGAGCTTGCGTTCCCAGCCGAGTGAGCGCAGAGCCGCTGGGTTTCACCTCGGTCACTTTGGCAGGCTGCCGGATGCGAAGCTGACGTTCGCGCACGAACTGTGGTACCTTGTCGGCGGTGGCTTCTTGTCCCTTGTCGAGTGCGTCGCGACTGATATCTTCGAGGAACTTTTGCACAGGGTTGTGTGCATTGGTGTGGTCCCCGCCAGTTATATATTTTTTGTGTTGAGCGGGGGGAAGCTGTCTGCTGGGGAAGCTTATCCGGTTCGCTGGTAGGGGTCGTGCCGTAGAGGATGTCCCAAATGAGATTGAGGCAAGCTCGCCTGTACCCACCGCGAGAGCATTTAACATCACGTAACGTTGAGTTGTCGAGTATTGGTTTCTGAAGAATTCCTCGATAAGAGTCCTAGTAGGAATGATGGGGTTGTGTCAGATTTTGAATAGTAACGGAAACAAGCGTAACTTACGGAGCTGCTTTACGCGGGCAACAGGCCACCAACGCATTCAATGCTGCCTGTCGCCTCTCGTCGAAGTCGGCAATCTCGTAATTGTCTTGGAGACCGATGAATCCGTGAACAAGGTTGATAGCATTCTCTTCTGCAGGCAGCATATTTAGGACGCCCTAGTACTCTGAATGGATAAAATTAAGATTCAGAGAGAATTCTCACCAAGTTCGCTACCATAGGCTCGCTTCCTACGGATCAGCTCCTCAGCCACTTCAAGTGCCATCTCGATCTTTTCGACCTGCATTTCTTCTCCTTCTGTTCGCAGACCCGATGTACTACGAACCAATTGCCCGAGCTGAGCGAGATATACTGGGCGCGGAATTTTCTTTTGTCCAACGCGCAGAGTCGGATCCTTCTCTATCTCGGCAAGTTCAGAAGGGGTAGGCGAGGAAGACCGGGATGACGACGGTGTAGAGGCATAGCCCGTGAGGGAATCGTCTGAGTCGTATTGTACATCCTCCATAACTGCTAGTCTCGGCGGATGACCGGACGTTCCGGAGTGCACTGGGGCCTGATCTGCAGCATCGTGCTCATCACTCGTATTTTGATCTGGCGTGGCGCCCTTTGCGTCGGACTCGAAGCTGATAGTTTCTGCGTCTGCATCGCGTTCTGAAATTAGCAGTCTAAGCTGGCGACACCAGACTTTTCCCTGATCCTCGCCGTCCCAATCACCGAAGTCCAGCTTTTTGCCGGCTCCACTTGCTACTTCCTCCCCTACGAGCATTCCGCAGCGGCGGACAGAGGGATCGAGGTGGGAGATATACGTGGAGATAGAGGTGATGAATGGCGGTGAGAGAGCTAATTTTTGGCAATGTCGACTTTCTATCGGCCGGAAGGAATTCAGTGTCAGCAGGAGGAGAGCCGTGATATCTACATGGTGGATCAAGATCTGTTTCTAGAGTAGAATGTGGCTGGCGAAAATACTCACAATGGTGCCGCGAGAGGAGAGAATGCTTGATATGCTCCGGACTGGTCCACATGTCAACCACCCTGGACAGCACCGACTCTAACCCTATAAGAAATCTTGAGAGATGTGAAACTGGTAAATGTATTAGTATACACATTACCTTCGATGTCTGCTGTACTGCTCTCAGCCCCGGCGGCCCAACATGCAAAGATTCGTGCGCGACCTTCGCTCCACTCTCGACCTAGGGCTATGGCACTGAAGGCATCTAATACCTCACCATTATCAGTATCCAATCGTCCCAGCAAGCCCTTTAAAAGCTGCGCTTCGCGTTTTACGAGCGAGCGAGCAGATGTTGAAGTATCAAGGGACGGAGATATTTCCGCTAACGATGATAAAAGAGATAGTATTATGGAGTGGCGTGTCTGGTAAGACGGGAGAGATAATATGATTTGTTGCCAAAATTCTGCATACGATTCATCTGGATAAGACAGTCGTGTCCGAACAACAGGCAATGTGACCTCAAAGAATGCAGGCTGTGACAGAGATGCAAGCCGCGAATGGGTGAAAAGGCCGATGTTGACTAGCTTAGTGAGAAGATAGACGATAGATGAAACATATTCTATTCGCAAAATACATAAGCATGTGCGCATCTAGAGGCCTAGTACAAACCTCGAGATGGACTCCGAGACAATGCATATATCAGGCACTCGCATCGTACACTGAGATTTTTGAGGTAAGTTCCCTGCTCAAGAGACGACGGGATCACAGTCCCTCCTCCCATCATGTTAGAGGCCTTGGCCGGGATGGCCGCAACATTTCGGACGCAGTCCTCCCAAGTAATGATCTGCTTGCCAGACGATCCCTTCCTACCATCAATAGAATATACCACCGAGTGCAACACATCTATGGGATATGATCGGCTGAGTTTGTCCAGCAAGCGAAGTGATACATCTGTGAAAGGTAGAGAAAGAATACTTGAGTACGCATGGACCGCGACCTGGCCGGCTGCGGACGACGCAAAGGAAATGGAATCAGGACAGAAATACTGTTCGGCGAGGGCCCAAGTGTCCCCCTCTACGAGTGATGCCTCCCACGTTGGGAGAACATGTTCGAGTAGAGCGCGCTGCAAAGGAGGAAGGTGGCGCGATATGATAAAGGAACCTGCGATGAGAGGAGATTCGTTGTATCCTCTGAATTTTGGCGGAAGGAGGTTCAGATACGCGAGAGGGGCGGCAAGGAGCTGATAGAGGGTCGTCGCATCTGGTACAGGAGATTGCAGACGCGTTATAATGACCCGAATTTGCTCGATCGCAGAGTCGTGAAATTCGGCCGACATGCGTGTTATAACCCGCAGAAGTTTCGGTGTCGCAGAGGAACGGTCAGAGAGTCGGCCAAGCGACAGACCAGCTTGAAGCAAAGGAACCTCGTTCGGGATGAGAATATGTAGGCAAATCTAAGGCAAACGAGAAGGAAACGATCCGTCGGAGTCGTGCTCACGTGCTTATCCACGACATTGCGAATCGCAAGTCTAAGGCGGCGCAATCGACTCGGACATGCCAGCGAGCCTCCGTAATGTGACGCAGCTCCGTTTATTCTCTTTTCTGGCGAGCCCGACAGTGGGGCTTTTATATACTGAGTTCGTTACTGGTGTCGGCGTTATTTGGCGTCACTAGCACGGTCCCATTCACGTCATTAGGTCACCCTTGGCTGCAATTTCCCACTCAACATGTCCTCTATGCTGCGAGCGACGCGTTGCATTGGCCATTCTGCGTCTGGTCGTTTACTCAGGCCGTGCGATGCGACATGCAGGCCTCTTGCACGCTATGTATCGACTCATCCCACGAGTCACTCTGCGTCCCCCCTCAGTAGAAGCGTGCAGGGATTTGTCGTCGGAGCTATCTCTGCGCTCGCTCTTGGATACTATGTTCAGAACAAGAGTCCCGTTTATCTAGACGGCGCGAATGTGGTGCATGGTGATAATACTCTCCCGAAACGCACGCCGAAAACCACAAAAGATCGCTCGCTACCGGAGCCCCCCAGCCCGTCTCAGTATGCGTCGAGAGAGGAGATACAACAGGCTATCGCCGAATTGCGCAAGGCTCTCCCAAGAGAGGGTGCTGTTGATACTAACCCAGACGTTGTGCAGACGTATGGGCACTCTGACAATTCGTATCATCCTACTTCTCCACATTCCGTCGTGGTACGACCGCGAAGCACGGACGACGTCGTGAAGGTGGTGAACATTGCACGTAAATTCAGGGTGCCCATTGTACCCTACAGTGGTGCAACCAGTCTAGAGGGCCATTTCTCCGGGGTATGTCACTCCCACTAACCAACGTCCGACGTCTGACAGCGATCTCACTAGCTCTCGACTGGAGACATATGTCTAGATATGTCCGGAATGGATCAGATCATCGAAATTCATGGTACGTCTCAGTATACCGCACTCTGACAAATCAATTTATCGCTTTTGGAATATTCTAGAGGATGATGGCGACCTAGTATGCCAATCTGGAGTTCAGTGGGAAACAATCAACCAAACTCTGAAGGACAAAGGAATCCCACTGTTCTTTCCTGTGAGTAGACACCCCCGAGGGAAATTGAGACGTTTTCAAATTGTTCAACAGCTTGATCCAGGACCTGGGGCGGTATGTACAGTTCTTCCCCTCGATACTTGCAGACATTCATGGGAGTAGACAATCGGAGGAATGATTGGAACGGGCTGTTCGGGAAGTGAGTGGCCGATTGAACCAGTAAGTCAGCAGAAAGAGCTAATGCTCCAATAAGCGAACGCTGTCCGATACGGGACCGCGAAGGGCGAATGGTTTTTAAACATTGCACGTCCATTTCATATTAGCCGTGTGATTGAGCTTACCGATGTTCAGACGGCTGTGCTACCTAACGGGAAAGTCATCAAGACACGTCGGAGAGCACGCAAGTCCGCCGCCGGCTTTGATACGACCAAGTTGTTCATTGGCGCCGAGGGAACGCTTGGAATAGTGACTGAAGGTATACTGTTGCGCATTCGCTCATTATGGCGCGGGTTCTGACATGTCGCAAAGCCACTTTGCGCCTGGCCCCAGTGATACCCACTAAAGTTGCTATGGCACAATTTCCCGATGTTGAACGCGCGGTTGGTGCAGTCCAAGAGATACTCAATAGTCCTCATGGTCCTCACCTCCGTACGAACACCTTTAAACACAGTTCACTGCTAAGTACTGATCTCGTGCATTCGCAGAATGTGTAGAGCTACTTGACGATAATAGTAAGATATGTTTCGCCTTGTATATTGAATATCCCTAATACTCTTCGCAGTGATGGCTGCCATAAACACTGCCGGGGAGGTGTCGAGGAACCTGCCAGTTAGCGACACGTTATTCTTCAAGATCCAAGGCGACGAAGCCGCTATCACCGCAACTGCGCGAGCTGTACAGGAAGCTGTTCGGCGACATGGAAGCACTAATTTCGAATTTGCTCAGACGGACGAAGAGGCGAGTGAACTGTGGGAGAGCAGGAAATATGCTCTCATCAGCACTCTCGGTAGTGTGCCCGGAGCGCGATGCTGGACGACTGACGTATGGTCAGTTTTCGTGCTAGGACACGGGCTTCGTGTATCTGGTACTAATAGCACGGCTGCCGCAGTGTCCCACCCTCTCGCCTTCCTCAACTTGTGTATGAGACAAAGAAGGACCTCGTAGAGCAGAAGCTACAGTCAACCATCGTCGGCCATGTCGGGGATGGTACGCGCTATGCGTGGATTCAAATAAGATTGCACAACTGAATGGTATGCAGGTAATTTCCATGCTCTGCTTCTCTTCAAAGACGACAAAGAACTCGAAGTCGTCACGGACGCTGTGCATCGATTGGTGGAGCGTGCAATTAGACTTGACGGGACGTGTATGTATTAATGTCAAACGTCGGCGATTGTATCCTGACGTCGGTTCTTTAGGTACGGGCGAGCATGGCGTAGGTGTGGGCAAGAAGGAATACCTTGTGCAGGAGCTCGGTGAAGATACGGTCGAGCTTATGAGGACGATCAAACGTGCTATCGATCCGTTAAACATCATGAACCCCAGCAAGGTTAGTGGATAGCGCGTCCCATCTAGTTTCTGCCTGTTAATCCGATTTTGCATCCAGTTATACCCAAACCCTCCAGAGCCTAAGAAGAGGGACGACTAAAAGGGGCCCAGATTATTGACAGTTGGATCTACGATACAGTCTATAACATTGCTCTAGAGATACATCCCTATCTTCATTGTCAGAGGAGGATTACAAAGTTGTTCCTCTTTCCTTGTCGAAGAACTGTTTTCTTCTGATATGTCGTC
>NW_012133392.1:0-23895 GCF_000313525.1 Fibroporia radiculosa | reverse complement strand
CTCCCTCCCCACCCAGCCAGTAGGCCATCTTACCGCCCTCCTTCCACCTGGTCTTGACGGCAGTAAACCCGGCGGCGTGGATCAGCCCGTCAAGATGTTCAGGGGTGAGATACCGCGAATTCAAAATGCAAGGCAAGGGCAACTGTGACGGTCCATATGCGGTTAAGCGACATGCATGCGGCACCGATACGACAGGTGCTCACCGCTAGAAAGAGGTGCCCTCCTGGCCGTAACATTGAGTATACTAGCCGAAGCATTCGCCCTACCATCGTTATGACAATGGTTAGGTGTAATACAAGAGATAGTTGTGAACGAGGGCATCTTACCTCGGTTCTTGGCATCCGGGACAAAATTGAGGACAAGGCTCAGGCTCACGATATCCCATTTTTCTCGGTGCTCTTCTTCGTCCATTAACAGGAAATCTTGCTCCCTGATGTCTGGATGCCGCGAACGCAGGTCGATGGGCGTGGGGTCGATCCACGCGGCACAAGGTGCATAGTTGTCGGGCTTGAGCGCACCTACCTCCAACAACCTACCGACACGTTGACGTTTGGAATCAGAGTGAATGACTGCAAGCCCCGAAGCTTGGTCCGACATATACACTCACTTTAGCCGTTTCTTCGCATTTCGCGCACCATCCGCGACGCCCAGCTCCCTGAGCCACTCGACCAGGACCTTCTCGCTCCCGCCTCCACGATCGCTACCCTGCCCGATGCTGGACATCCTCTGGTACGCACTGAGCCCACCCAACTCCTCAATCTCGCGCTCAACGTCCGCGAGCGAGGTCGTCGCGTTGGCCGGACCATCCGGATGCGTACTTTCACAAATGGCCTTTTCGAGCTGTGCCTTGCGCTTTATGAGAACGTGGAATCTCCGGATGAGCGTGCGCGTCGAGGTTGGGTTACTAGACGATCCGGAGGGCCCGGGGCGCGTAGAAGACTCGGCTCGGGTGACTGGTGTCTTCCGTTTGGGCTTTCGAGCCTTTGGCATCCGTGGATTGTTGAGCCGCTACTTTTATGTGAAGGATTAACTCGTGAAGTTGTGCCGTTGGCGCCTCATCGATTGACCTCGAAGTTGGAGTAAATACAGACGGTCGTTCTATGCTGAGACGTCGGACAGTGGGCGACCAGTTGGCGTTCTCGATTTATGTTCACCTGACCAATTGGTCGACAAACAGCACTCATGCCAGTGGACAGTGTCATTTGTGGTGCTAGATCCTCTCTTCGCCGACAACCTGAGCCATCCAACTTGCAACAATTCGGCTACGAACTGCAAACACCGCTCTAGCTCCTCGATAGCGCAGAGGTGGTAGCTCTGACCTAATGCGTACATGATACTCTCTACTTCCCCTCCATCTACGCACATCCCAATCGATGGAGGCCTGTGTCTCACAGGCTTTGACCCATAAGGTACTCATTCCCTGTGGGGCATACGCAGAGCATGAGAAGCCTAATACCTACAGACGACGTACCTGCTGCTCATGAAGCCTCATTGAGAGGTGTCAAGAGCACGCTCTCGGCGACATCGGCTAATTATTGCCCGCATACCTCCGCAGAGGCTCTCCATCTCCCCAGAGCATCATTAATTTACAGGAGTCAGTATGATGGCATGCGGCCACTAGTATAATCTTATTGCACACCTATTCTGTCTCGTAATCTCATCGAGTGCCAGTGGGTTAGTAGATTTGATTATGGAAACTATGCCATACACCTTCCACAGATTTCTGCTCCTGTGCAGGGCCAGAACAAATTGTCCTCTGATATGAAGGAATTTATGATCTTAGTATTGAAGAGCGAGACTAGGATTCTCCAACTTTCATCAATTCATCATTAATAGCACATGCGGAAAGGCCCAATTTTGAAGACAAAATAAAACATACTGATTTTTGTCACAATCACGCTCATGAAAATAGACGTACACAGCCGTATGACGCATCATGAAGGGAAAAGATACAGCCTCATCGTAAAGCTCTAGCCAGTGTGTAGCTGTACTTGTCGTCGCGCTACGCAAGGGCTAGAAATCGAAATTGGCTTTACGCGTACTCCTCATGCTCACGTAGGTGAGTGCATTCATTCAACGAGAGTCAGCGCTGGGTAGACACCGAGATTGGTTCGATATTTCGGCAATTCCTGTTTGTACGAGTGAATCGTGAGTGTCGCTACCTATGTGCGCGTTGGGCGATCTGGCCCTCTGATGCCATGCCGGTATCAGCTGCGCCAGCGGGATTTCCAGCACCAACACCAGATTCAACGCCAGAAGCTTCACGACCTCTGTGATCGACATGTTCCTGGAGCTGAGGCCAAGTATAGCGTCGAGAAGTGGAAGTGGAAGAGCGCGGGCCCGACAAAAAATCTGGGATGTCATACTACCAGATCATCTCAGATCTAACAGAGACAACGTTCCTACCCCCAGCGAGGACCCGTGTCACGGTCACTGTACGTGAACAACATGAAGGATAGATAGGCCGCGGTTGAGTAGTATCCTCGACGCATCGCACCTTCGGAAAAAAACGAAGCGGTCGGTGCGTTGAGCGGGAGCGGGTACCTATCGACACGAATGCTGTCAGTAAAGGCTATCTTCAGCGAAACAATAACTAATTACCGAATGTATATAAATTCGACAAGCCCGAAAGCATAGTGCCCCACTTGTAACAACTAGGGACAAGTGCGCCGATGAGATCCATGATGTTGAACGAGCACAACACCCATGAGGATCGTCATTAAGATGTCGGAAAGCGTAACACCGGTAGCGAGTAGTAAAGACAAACGTTAACAAGGGGAAGGCGATGAACCGCCGAATGTACCGGACAAACTACGACAGATGTGTCAGTCCACAAACTTCTCGTTCAAGTAGGACAATACTTACGAAGATTCGACGAGTACTGTTATCACGGAATTCAGCTACCGCAGAGCGGCACCCACCAGGGAAAAGTAGGCGATACTGGCTATGATTAAAACGACAACGGCTAGAAGGAGCGGGAACTCAGCTGTGCTTGCTCCAACCTCATAATTTGCTTCAGCATCGTGATGGACATCCCGCGGTGATTCAAGTGGTACCGCTCTTGCGCCTTGAGGTGTGTCATCGTGTTGACACATGGGAGCACCTTAACCAAGCGCTTCTTTAAAATATTCCTGTTCTGGTTGCTATTCTTTCTTCACGCTGTCTTCTCTGCTCCTTTGGACCACACAGTGGCCACAATTACCACATTTCGTACGGACACATCCGCGCAAATTTTCCATAGCCAACAAAAATTGTTATACGAGGATCCGGCCATGCGAGGATCTGAAATACGATGCATGTAGATGGCACTGGCTACCCTCTGCAAGTTGTCTCAGGATACGAGATGCTAATCAGTTTCTGCCGTCTATTCCAAGAATACCACGCACATATGCCATTCAAGATACAAGATACGGCTGACCTGCATGTATGCTAGAAAAAGGACTGTCAGTTCGCAGAAAGAGTTATACCACTTAAATGAGTGCAAAGCGTCGTCCGATACACACTAAAGCATGTCGCAGTCACTGATACAATTCGGAAAACATAATGTCCCAGAAACGGCTTACGCATGACTCAGGAACACACCATCATCAACAATGAAATTACATTGCTCAGTCTAGTTTGTGGACCCTGTGTAGAGGATTTCGAGCGTACAAGTGAAAATTCTACAACAACGAGCCTGTATGACGAGTTACTATCAGAACCCTTCTATTGGAAAATGGTAATGCCAAACACTGCACCATGAAGTTCAAGAAATTACAAGATGAATCAAGCCAGTCCATGAGGTGTTAAATCCAAACAGCCAATATTCCAGCTAACAACAGTACATTGTGGTAATTCAAATGAGACAGGTGAGAAACATTGTCCGATCCAGCAAGTCGTATGAATAACTTCGATGGGAGGAGCGGGCACCGATACATATAAACATCGTTGACAAGACAATATCAAGGAACCACGACGACAATACGGCGCTTCCTTCACGGAGACCCCTCGGAGGTCTTCTTACGTCTTTTGCGCTCCTGTTCTCGAGAATTGAGTCGCACTCCAAAGCGGGAGATATACTGTGAAAGTGTCAGGTCGAAAGGGGCGGGCGCACAAGCCGACCTAACCTTCGTCAAATCCGTCGAAGCGGGCAGCCCCGGGAACTCTTTAGAGGAATAAATCTTGAAAACACCTCCAAAACACTGCGCCAGTACGGGCACAGCGACGTGACCGAACGCGTTTGACAAAATGTCGAAGGCACGATAGCGAAGCATGAATAGCCCTTCCGCTCTTACTGCAAGGTCCTGTACACGGGAGGCAGCTCACGTGAGTGTGAGTGATAGATGCATGTTCACGGAAGACACATACGGAAAAAATGAACATGAGCACCTTCCTCCCGTTATAGTCTAGGCAGGTTGGCGAAACAAACGTTGCACCGACGAGTAACTCCGTCTCATTTGAACTCTCTAGAATGGGCTGATTGTTGATATACGCAACGACTTCTTCTTCAGGACCATAAGTCCGGGAGAGCTGCATATCGGATCCCGATGCTGAAGAGACTGGTTCGCTACTGTGACTTGAATGTGCGGCGCGAACGGGATCAAAGGGCAGGGTCCTAGTCAAAAACGGAGCCGGGGATGGCACTGAATATGCAGAGTGTGAGGTCGGTGAGTTGCTGGGCCGCATGGCGATCATCTCTGCATTACGACTGTCGTTGCGGAGGGGGGATTGGGAGGAAGTCCTTGTGCCATGATGTGCGCTGGGATGCAGGGTCGTTGGCGGTCCCACGTAGGGCGGGACGTCCAATCTCTGGCTGTCGATGTCGGTAAGTGCGACAGGGAAAAGGTCGACATGACACAAGAAACCGAGGCTCTGCATACGGCTGTAGACAGAATAAAGGACATGTTATCAAAGCTTCATGTGCAACAGACCTGTAATCGAGGATTTCCTCTTCTTTCTCGTTGGCGGTGCCGATGTTGAGCACCCGGTAGAGTTTCAGTTGCACTACCGGTGGAGGGTCAAACGGCCTTCTGTCCTTGCGGGCATACCTGTGGCTTCATCAGCGACATGAAGGGGGGAGATGGGCAGTACGGACTTGCGACCAAGCTCCGCCTGCTGCAGTTCGATTAATTCCGCACGAAGCGTGAGACCGGCGAACTGGCCGGCGACGAAGGAGACGGGCCTCCCAATCAAGAGGGAGTCGATGGGTTGGATATGCTGTGGGCGGTGAGAAGCGGCATTGTCGGGGGGGAAGCGTGTACATACAAAATCATGCGGCATGTCTGGAAGCGAGTCGGGTTGGGAACTGTTGTGAGAGAGGCGCCGCCGCGGGCGTGGAACTCGGTGCGAGGAAAATTACGTATGGGAAGAGGGCAGACCATGAGGAGGACAGACGTTTGTATAGATAGACCCACGAGTCGGAAAAGGGACAGCGGGGCAGGTGGCAGACATCCCCCGCAGGCCCCGACAGCGCCGAGCGTCCATTGCGCGCACATCAGCAGGCACAGCGGCGACGTGCGAGGCCGCTCGAGGCTTCTGCCTGCTCTTGCGGACTCCACGCTCGTCGTCTCCACTTCCGACTTTGTTCCCGCGGTGTATCTGCGCCCTGCCCCAGTCACGTGCAGCGCGCCGCCTTACCACTGCACACCGCCCCCGCACGGTCACGGTGGTCTTCCCTCCGCGCCATGTCGATCAGCGTACAGGACACAATGTCTCTCTCCCATCTCCTCTTCTCCCATTCCACTCTCACTCACGCTGCTCCCTCACAGAAAGGCCATCCGGGACATGATTCCCATCATCGACCCCGACGAGGACTACCTCACCATCGCCGCGGCTGAAGAGCAGATGACAATCACAGAAGGCGAACGCCGTGCGGACCTCGAGGAGGCCCAGTCCAAGGTCCGCTGTATGTGCTGCTATCTTCGACCCGGAACACGACTTGACTCCTCCATCCTTAGCTCTTACCCGTCTTTTGGACGCCGCGCGCATATCCTCCACTCGTCCATCCACCGTCCCTTCTGCCGAAGCACATGCCGCTACTCTAAATGAGCTCGACGCCACACGCCTTTCCCTCGCGAAAGCCATCAACGATGCCGAGAGCGCCCTTGCGAGCAAGGAGGCGGAGCTGGCGCGTCTCAAGGAAGAGCTCCACGCCCTGGAAGCTTCGGATTCTGCCTCAGAACATGACTTGGATGCAACCGCGTGAGTGTACATGGTCCATGCTTACCCGCTCGTCCCCTTCGTATCTCGGGCGGGCCGTCCGCGCGACTCACTGCGCCACACAGGCTCCGGCTGGCAATGTACAAAGGGATTGGTTTCGAGCCGATCATGGGGAAGGATGGTCACATTAGCAAGATGCTCGTTCGTACGTGGCCCGCTTTCTTTGGAACCACCAAGTCGTCATGGATGCGCCCCAGGTTCGCACTCAGGTGACGTTCACCGCGTCAGCTTTGATGAGAAAAAGTCGGAACATGAATATGCAAACTTGCTCTGGAAACTAGCCTCGTCATAGCTACCTTGCCGGCCCACACTGTTCATTCTGCCACTTTTGTATCTGGGACGTCTGCCCATGTATTTCCGGTATACCCTGAATGTAGCGCTTTCATATCCCTGTATCTAGTCCTTGGATTTGAATAATCAGAATCTATATACAACTGTAGTAGTGTGTGTGTCGCTGTGGTGGTGCATGGAGCGATCAGATAGATCTTCTACGCTCTAACGACCCGCTATATCAAACCATACGCAGCCTGCACGCGCCTTCAGCATTTCTCGTCATAATGAATGGGAGCGCGATACCTTTACGTCGGGTTTGACCACCCAGATCTTTTGCATCTTGCACTTCTCCCCTATCTCCCGGACCTTTGCCTCAATCGCGTTCTTCTTCACACGTTGTTCACGCAGATCCTGGTGCACGCTCTCCACAATAAATGTAAGGTTATTCGTCGCCAGTGAGGCCATTCGCTGGAGTAATAAAGGTATATGCGCCTCAGGGAATGTGGTCTTGGGTATCAACAACGAACGCTTCTGGCTCGGTGTCGTTGTGCTTGGGGCGCTCGTCGACGTCGACGGGGGCGCATTGAGGCGCGACGGAAGTGCAGGAACAGCAAACTGCACGTCCGGGTGTTGGCTGTCGGGCATATGTTGTGCAGTTTGCTCATCTATTGGAGCAGAGATGAATGTGAAGGGATCAATTGGATATGGTGCATCTGTATAGCCCCCATTACTTAGCAAGCCGAACAAAACAGCTGACACTAAACATACCGTTGAGAAGCTGAATGCGGTACGAGGTAAAGGGTTCGTAGGAACATTGTCCGATATTTGACTCCCAGCATGGCCCTTTGACGAAGGGGACAAGTGGGACCACCACCTTGCGCTTCTTGCCATGCTTCGTGGCCTCTGACCCTGCCTTCCGCTTGGGTACTGTCGGCAGGGGAATCGGAGCATCCGCGGCACAAACATCTGGGGTGCAGGCTCGCTCCTCGACCGGTGTACCAGGCTCCTCGACCTCGTCATCGTCCACAAGCCAGCTGTCTAGGTCAGAGTCTTGCTCCTCGTTGACATCCTCCTCTTCGGCATCACCCATCACATCATCCGCCTCCCCATTCTCTTCCTCCCATTCTGCGCCGCTGTCATAGGTGTAGTCAATGGAAACTACATCGCGCGCAAATGGAGTGCGGGGTCCGACCTCCTGCGAACTGCGCGTCCAAGTGCCAAAGTAGCCCGGTCGTAAGTCCTCCGTAAAGATCAATGTTTTGGCGGGAATCTTTGTACGGTCGCGAAGCAGAGCTGTAAGGGAGCGCACTCGTGAAACATCACCTGAAATCTCGGCCTCATTGAGCCGGGCCATGATATCCCGGACAGAATATGAGGGATAGGTCTTTAAATGTGAAAGGGGAATTTTCCTCCGATGCTTATAGCCCGTGGCGAATGGCATACGCTTCAAAACATCTTGTAGGCGTTCTATTTCAGAGTTGAGCATTATTCGTTAGGACCATATACAATGCGACGAACCTTCAGAAGATAATTGTCCGAGATCTGCCAGACTTGATTCGTTCACACTAACGACTCCAATTTCTCTCGAATCATCATGGTCAAAATCATCCAGGACTATGACATTTCCTTCGAGTCTCTCTTTCCCCTTGAGAGATCGCCCGTCCATGCACCGAAAATAGTTGATCGGTGCCATCTTGACGTTTTTCTTGACAACAAACGGTTTGAAAGTTCTCTCAAAATCCGATTGCACAGAAGGGCCAGCTACATTGGAATCCTTGGAAGGCGTCGTGTCAAATGGTGGAACTTTCGATTTACTAAAGAAGTTGGCCATGATCGAGCGCGATTTGTCTTGGGCCTCTTTCTCTTTCTTCTCTTTCTCCACTCTTGCAGCTCTCTTTTCTTGTCTCTCTTTTTCCTATGGAAATGTTATATGAAATTGATCATCCAGCCCACCAGACACCACGCACTTTGGCTGCCTTTTCTGGATCCACTTTCTTAACCCGGCTTCCGGTTTTGGCTTCTGTACCAGGCTCCTGCGCAATACGGGTGATTTAGAGAAATAGTCACCATCATACGCAAAGTAAGGACCTCGCCCAGTGCATTCTCCGTGTCCTTTGACTGCTTCTTGGATTGTGGCGATTTCAATTCCTCGCCACTTAGATCGATGACATTTGGCTCGTCCGTAGCCTTGATGCGGGTCTTTGCTTTCAGAGGTGTTCTGCTCGCGTTCTTGGTGCCTAAGATGATGTTTTTTTCCTCTTCGGATAGCGATGCGAACAGCGCGGCTGCGTCCATCTTAGCCTATCACTTGCTATTAGGATTCATCACGTCGGTGCAGACCCTAGAGTTCACAAATACCTGACGCCGCTCAGCTAGCCGACTTTCTGCCTTCTCTCTCGCAGCCTTAGGAAGCCACTTTCGACATTCGTCTAACACCTCCCACCGCCATATGTGTAAGGCAGCGGGCACTTTAGAGTACCCTGGAATAGTCTCAAGGCCATAGTCGATGCGGTTAGCAACAGCCTTGATAGCTTTCTCGACTGTTTCCACACTGAGTGCCGCACTGACTGCCTCTGAGGTCTGATCGTCCTCGTCGTGCACGGGCAAAAGCTCACTGTGTATGTGTTTTGTAAGGGCCTGTATAGTTTTATCGCTGCATCAAGGGAGACTAAGCCGAGACGCTCAAGCTCAGCGGACTGAAGACACACCTTTCGTGTGTCAGTTTCACGATCAAAGGTCTATACTCCTCCGAAATGGCATCTAGTGGTGGTTCTCCATGCTCAATCCTCTCCTCCAGCATGCAGCGAAATTTCACAATTTCTGGGACCCGATCAGCTCCGCGGATTCTTCCACACCGCTTATAATCGCCAACCTTGCATAGTGTCCGACATTTTCTCATAGGAGAGCAATTTCTGCTTAAGTAAAATCCTTCCATTCTTGAGTTCGACCATGGATGTCCTCTCCGGCTTGTCTACGCGTCAAGGTCAGGGACAAGCAGACATGTTTAGAATTAATCCTCACCGCTAGGTGTATCCCCTTCAACTTCAACTTCGACTAGCCCATTTCAGATAAAGCCGGAAGAATAACGCGTAGAGAACGAACCTATATCGATGTCCGCGTTCAACATCGTATTCAGGCAGATAATAGCAGTACAAGCCGATGGAGAGCGAGAGGATTCCAGCCACGACGCGTTGTGTCACTTCCGTGACAGGCCGTGATGTTTCGCGATTAGACGCGTGACTCGCGTGTTCTCGCTCGGGTGGTGATGTCACGGTCGCGTCGAATACTCCTTCCAAAATATCCAGCATGTCATTCTTCCAACCGCAAGCACCAAAAGCACCCAAGAAGAATGCAGCTAATCCCGAACTCCAGCCATGGGTTGAAAAGTAGTCAGTGTTCAGGCTGGAAGGTTCAAGCTGAGAGCGTCTAGAGTAATGACCGGAACCCCCACAGTCGACCCAAAACCATTGACGACATCTCTGCTCAGGAGCACACAGTGGCGGTACTGCGGAGAACATTGACCTCTACAAATGTAAGAACGGTAACACAACCCTCAGATACAGCTGATGCCTTGTAGCTCCCCCACATGCTATTTTACGGACCACCAGGGTCGGGGAAGACATCGACAATCCTTGCGTTGTCGAGGCAGTTATTTGGGTCTGTCCTGTGTCTTCTTTATCTCTGTAATGTCACCTTGAATATGTGCAGACCAGATAACTTCCGTTCACGAGTACTCGAATTAAATGCATCTGACGAGCGTGGAATTGCAATCGTGCGCGACAAGATCAAGAACTTTGCTAGGCAGACACCTCGAGCTCAAGCAGTCTCTTCTGATGGAAAGACTTACCCATGTCCTCCGTATAAAATCATCATCCTTGACGAAGCCGACTCTATGACACAGGATGCGCAGGGCGCTTTGCGGCGCATCATGGAAACCTACGCTAGGATCACCCGGTTCTGCCTCGTTTGTAATTACGTGACACGGTAAGCATGGCTTATTCGTTCTCAGTCCATTTGACCTGATACGGGGCGACTGCAGAATTATTGAACCACTCGCGTCCCGATGTTCCAAATTTCGCTTCAAGCCCCTTGACTCGACTTCAACGTCCAGCCGTCTCTCTCAGATTGCTCTCGAGGAACATATTTCAGTAACAGACGAAGTAGTTTCTACCCTCATCAATACCTCACATGGCGACCTCCGACGCTCCATCACCTACCTCCAGTCTGCCTCCCGCCTCGCTATGTCAACTAACCCACCAACGGAGATTACGCCAAGTGACATACAGGAAATCGCAGGAGTGGTGCCCGATACCGTGATAAACGACTTTGCTGCGACTCTTGGCGTTGAAGTGCTCGTTCCCAATGCGATGGATGTCGACATTCCAGCAACTTCTAGAGCCAAAGATTTTGATGGGGTAAAGAAGAAAGTTAAGGAAATTATTCGTCAGGGCTACTCTGCGACACAGATCTTGTCCCAGGTGAAGTGAACCCACATTACCTTGCAATTGTACCTTACGTTCGTCAACAGCTGCACGATCTGGTCATTGAACACCCCACTCTATCCGCTCGACAGAAATCGCGATGTGCGCTCGTTTTCGCCGAGGCGGATAAAGCTCTGTGTGATGGCGCAGACGAGGAACTTTGGATCTTAGAAGTTGGCTTATGTGTGCACAAAGCCTTATCATAACAGACTTGCGCTTGCCTTCCTTCTCACGTCCATGGCTGTTGATGTAGCGCTATTTCTTTGTCTCGAGGATTGAGATCATGATGACAAGTGTACAATTATGCGATGCACGAAGCGAGAGCTACGATTCTGTATACCACAAATGCACAACAAGTGAAAGGAGATCATACGTACAACACTATGACTATGCTAACACATCTTACAGAGATTCGCCCGCCTCACCGAATGCCAGCAGTGGCTTTTTGCAATGCCCGCTTGATACCCAGCTGCGCCTTCCTGAGCTCATCAGCTGTCGAATCCTCGATCTCCAGCTTCTCAAGAGCACGCGCAAGCTCTGCCTCCACTTGACCCTTCGCGCCACGCTTGAGCTTCATACCGATCTCTGGCGACGTGATCGTGTTCTCAACCTGGTGAATGTAGCTCTCCAGATCCGCCTTGGCCTCATGCCGGGCCGAGAAGTCTTTGTCTGCCTGCTTGAACTGCTCGGCGTCCTTGATCATCTGTTCAATCTCGGCGGATGAAAGACGGCCGACAGAGTTCGTGATGCCTGATCAAATAATGAGAATACACTCAGAAGCATTGAGTATGAACTCACTAATCTGAGCCTTGCGTCCAGACGCACGATCTTGAGCTGTGACCTTCAAAAGACCGTTGGCATCAACCTCGAAAGTGGTAACAAGCTCAGCCTGTCCTCGAGGCATGGGAGGGATACCATTGAGCTCGAACTCGCCCAGCAGTCGGTTGTCACGACATTGAGTGCGCTCGCCCTCATACACAGGGAAGGTGACGGTCGTTTGGTTGTCCTCAACAGTGGTGAAAGTCCGCGATTTGTTGGTGGGAATCGGGGTGTTGCGAGGAACAACAACACCAAAGATGTCTCCTTGCATGGCAACACCCAACGAGAGAGGGGCAACATCAAGCAAGAGGAGGTCGGCGGTCTTGTCAGAAGTCTGACCAGTGAGAACCGCAGCCTGTACAGCGGCACCGTAAGCGACAGCCTCATCGGGGTTAATCGACTTATTAAGCTGGCGGCCGCCAAAGTATTCCGAGACCAATGATTGAACCTTAGGAATACGAGTGGATCCACCGACCAGAACAATATCATCGACCTTCTCGCGAGGCATCTTGGCATCCTTAAGCACTCGCTCAACAGGGTCGATCGTCGACTTAAAGAGAGAAGCATTAATCTCCTCGAAACGGGCACGAGTGATGTTCGCCGAGAAGTCTTCACCCTGATACAATTTCGTATGAGAGCTGCATCACGAAAACATACATTTAACTAACCTGGTAGAGCGAGTCGACTTCTACAGTCGTCTGGGTGACGCTGGAGAGTGTCCGCTTGGCGCGTTCACAGGCACTCCTCAAGCGACGCAATGCACGAGGATCATCGGAGATGTCGAGTTTAGTTTTCCGTTGGAATTCCTTTTTGAAGTGGTCCAACAAGTTGTTGTCAAAATCCTCGCCACCCAGGTGAGTATCACCGGCTGTCGCCTTGACGGCGAACACACCACCAGTAATGTTCAGCAGGGAGACATCGAAAGTTCCACCGCCCAAGTCGAAAATAAGGACGTTCTTTTCGGCGCTTGACTGGCGATCCAGACCGTATGCGATCGCAGCTGCTGTGGGTTCGTTGATAATGCGGAGGACATCAAGTCCGGCGATGGCACCCGCGTCCTTGGTAGCAAGACGCTGGGAATCGTTGAAGTATGCAGGAACGCTGATGGGGCAAGTCAGTTTATCGTTAAAAAGGCATGAAATGTTTGAACTGACGTGACGACCGCCTTCTTGACAGTCTTTCCAAGCTTGGCCTCAGAGATCTCCTTCATTTTTGTCAAAACCATAGACGAGATCTCTTGTGGGCTGAATGATTTTTCCTCGCCAAGATACTCAACCTTGATCAGAGGTGATCCATCTTTCTCGATGACCTCAAAAGGCCAGTGAGAAATGTCCTAAATAATATAATTGTCAGATTCAAATTCATCTGCGCAAACAGCTAGCACGATGGACCTTCTTGACATCGGGATCGCTGTAATAGAATCATGAATGTAGGGGACAGAGACATAACTGGTGTACACACTCATATCTCCGGCCGATGAGACGCTTTGCATCGAAGATGGTGTTGCGAGGGTTCATCGCGGCCTGATTTTTGGCGGCATCGCCGATCAGTCGCTCCTCCGAAGAAAAAGCAACATATGAAGGCGTCGTCCGGTTGCCCTCTGCAAAAGGTAAGATCCATATCGATGAATTGCTCAAAGATACCTACGGTCATTGGCAATAATCTCAACACGGTCGTTTTGCCAGATACCTACACAGCTGAGCAGAAGCGTAAGACGCGATCCAGACGACGTAGATTGCACACTCACGAGTAGGTTGTTCCGAGATCAATACCAACAGCACCGTCGAATGCGTCCTCCATTTTTTGATAGAGAGTGAAAGAGAGGAAAAGACTGGGAAGATTGAAGGAGAGGGTGAAGGAGGCGATCTGCCAGGGAGCGAAAAAAATCGATTGTCGCTGAGGTAAGCAAGTCTAGCGCCCGCCGCAATTGGCCGCCGGCGCCTCCTCGAATGCGACAGCATGTCTCTCTCGCGCGTCCGACTATGCCTGGCTGCCGTAGCACGGTCCTCACGGCGCACACCATGTATTGCTGCGTCTGCAAGGCATCTTTCAACTCTCGAGGCTGAGAAAAAGCCCTTGGAAACACAAGAAGAATGGACGAATTTTCAGCTGAAACGAGAGGAGTATCAGTCTTTAAGTGAGTGCTTCTTTCATACGTGTGTACACCTGACTAATATGTGGTA
Source organism: Fibroporia radiculosa (assembly GCF_000313525.1). Classification (NCBI taxonomy): domain Eukaryota; kingdom Fungi; phylum Basidiomycota; class Agaricomycetes; order Polyporales; family Fibroporiaceae; genus Fibroporia; species Fibroporia radiculosa. The sequence continues at coordinate 9,941 of NW_012133392.1, read as the reverse complement.
CTTCTAGTTGACTATTTCTCTGCGTACGGGTCTACTCAAACGCGTAACAATACGTTCCAGCCTCACCACAGTCTCCATCGACCACCTGCTCCTTCTAATGTCACGTTGTCTGCCCTCATGGCTTCCGGGGCCCATTTCGGGCACTCCCAATCACTCATGAATCCTAACTTCATGCCTTACGCGTACGGTGTGCGAGCCGGTATTACTGTCATTGATCTCGACCATACACTTCCACTACTTCGTCGTGCAGCCAATGTTGTGCGAGGCGTAGCCGCGAAGGGAGGCACCATCGTCTTTGTGGGTACGCGGCCCGACTTACGACCCATTGTACGCAAGGCTGCGGAAAGGGTAGGCGAACGCGTTTACCACGTTGGCGAAAAATGGCTGCCTGGTACTCTGACCAACAAAATCGTAATGTTCGGCGCGGAGGCCGCAAAATCCGAACAGGTCGTCCCAGATCTCGTCATACTGCTGAATCCAATCCCCAATGTGCATGCCATTCGCGAATGTGCAATTGAGCACGTCCCAACCATCGGAATCATCGACTCCAACGTCGATCCACGCATCGTCATGTACCCTATACCTGCTAATGACGAAAACACACGAACAGCAGAGCTTATCGCAGGGGTTTTAAGCATTGCTGGAAGGGAGGGTGTTGCGTTATATGGCGAAGAGCGCGCCAAAAGGGCTATTCGTACGGAGAGGCTGCAAAGAAATCGCGAACAGATGCCAGAACGTAGGTAATATACATACATCATGCACGTAATATTCATTGCTGTGTTGCGGTCATTCCGGCCGCAATCTGGATTTCATGCCAATATTCTGATTGATTGATAAGTTACTAGCGAAGAGTAAAATTGGAGAGGGTGCCCACTTTCAGCTTGTTCCAATGCCCGAACATTTCCTTTCAGCTTATTGATGGTCTCTATATATTCATCCTCCTCGACGCTATCAAATACAATACCACCACCGGCCTGTAAATATGCGATGCCGTCTTTGAATGTCATAGTGCGAATGGCGATACAGGTGTCCATTTCGTCGTCCGCAAAGTCGAATCGACCCACAGCACCAGCATATACGCCGCGACGCTGTTGTTCTAACTCGTATATAAGTTCGATCGCCTTGATTTTAGGAGCTCCCGATACAGTTCCCGCCGGGAAAATTGATCTAAAAGCATCAAATCTATGAAAGAGGCGAATGAGCGATGGGATGCGGAAACGGTATGGCGTATGAACCAACCTCGTTTTTCCCTCTCTAAGCTGCCCAGACACTTGTGAAGTCAGATGAGTTACGTGGCTGAACTTCTCTAGTCGCATCAGATGGTCGACTTTTACAGTCTTGGGCTGGCAAACCCGATTGACATCATTCCGTGCCAGATCAACTAGCATGATGTGTTCCGCTCGGTCTTTTTCGGAGGACAAAAGCTCGGCGCCCAGTTGTTCGTCCTCTGGTGAGCGATATAATAAACATGCCATAGGTTCGATGCATTCATGGATGTGCTCTTACCTTGTCGGGATTTGCCCCTCCGTATCGTACCTGCGATAGCATGGTTGAAAACCTTGTCTTGCTCGACTTTGCATAGCGTTTCGGGACTTGCTCCCACCAGCTGCACTGAACCACAATCTAGGTAAAACATGTACGGGCTGGGATTCACCCGTCGCAAGTGTCGGTAGGCGTTGAATGGATGTAGGGATGTTGGCCGTGACAGTCGTTGGGATGGCACGGCCTGAATGATATCGCCTGCGACAATATGCTGCTTCAGCTTGGTGACAAATCCTTCGTAACCCTCCTTCCCGACATTCGATACAGCTTCGGATCCAAGGACGATGAGTGGTTGGGGCACCTCCGGTGTCGCAGAGTTTAAAACCATCTTCGCTAGCCTGCGTGCTTTCGCGACTGCCGTTTGGTAGATGAATGAAAGATTGACACTGCCTGTATTTCCCGGACAAAAGACGTGCGAGACGACTTTCACATTTTGGTATAGGTGGTCATAGATGATGAGAGTGTCAACTAGCATGAAGATAGCCTCGGGGATACCGAGAGGGTCGCTGACCGCTCGAGTAGTCTTGGGTTCGAAGTGCTGGATACAATCGTATCCAATATAGCAGATCGCACCACCTGTGAAAGTAGGCACCTCCGGGAGCTTCACGTACTTGTATACTCCGAGTTCCTTTTGGAGTGCTGTCATGGGATCCCCAGTAATCTCTTCATTAGGTCCGGTCTTCACCACCTTGAAAGGATCTGCATGGATTCTCGGATGAGACAACACGAAGACAAAAGCTGAAAAAGCTCACCTGCCCCAACGAAGCTATACCGCGCAATATTTTCTCCCGCAATCACAGACTCGAGAAGGAAGCTATACTTTGAGTCCTTTGCTATGCGCAGATATGCCACACATGGCGTCAAGAGATCTCCTGGCAATTCCACGTACACTGGTACACAGTTTCCGCGCTTTTCCTTGAGTATTATGCGTTCTACATCAGAAAGGGGTGGGTATGCGGGCAATTTCTAAGTGCAGCGTTGGTCTGAGTGCAGGTTCATGGCACTAACAACAACCAGACTAACCTGGGGATCCATTTTGAGCTTTCGCCTGACAGCGGCGGCGATTCTAATGACTGGTATGGAAAGAAGAGCATGTTTTTACTCACTCTTATATATATGCGATCGCGCGCGAGTCGATTGAAGCAATGGATGATCCGTGCGAGTCATTCCAGTCAGCGAGCTCTGGGCTCAAAAGACTCGGAGCGCCCACTGCCAATCCACCTTGGAAAATAAATACATTCCGAGTCTCGTTCATCTCATCTCCTCCGCGTCTCCCACTCAACATCGCCAGGAGCTCATCATGATCACACCTCGGTTTGCATGCAGCCAGACGGAAACCGCTGTGATTGTCACCATGTACTGCCCCTCGATCCGAGTTTGTTCTACCGTTTGTTCTCTTACTCACATCCTGATACACCTCGTCTCGGAAGTAGGCCTCTGACGTCGAAATTAACGTTGACGAGACACTTTTCAGTATCCATGTAAACCCTTACTTCCTCCGCCTCAATTTCTCCAATTCACTCTTGGATGACGAAGACGCATCAGCGTCTTACGATGCCGCAAGCGGAAATCTCACCGTGACATTGACCAAGGAAGTGAAGGGACAGGAATTCAAAGACTTGGACCTCCTGGCAAAATTGCTGGCTCCTCGGCCGTCCGAGCAAGTCCTCGAAGATCCCGTAATTGAGGTTTTGGATTCAGTCGACGCTGAGGGCAGCGTAGATGACGAGCTAGCGGCAAAAACACAAAATCTGACGCTAGAGCAGCACGAGATTCTGCAAGGTAGTTTCGCAGCGCGGCTGTTGTATGATTGATGCTAATTTCAGACGTTTGCAGCTGCGCAGAATGACTGGCAATTGCCACAAGAAATCCCTGCACCGCTCCCGGCAATAAAGATGACATCCGTGTGCCACTACGGGTTTCTCAATATGCATTCTGGGTATTTCCGACATGTAGCGCACACGGAAAACGAGGTGAACGAACTCGGCGCTGATGCAGAAGCATGCCCGCCAGATGAACGACGCCGGCTGCGCCTCAAACACGAGGAAGACAAATGGGACGAGGAGCATTACATGTAAGCGCACATATTTCTATTCCGCAGTGTCCGAAGTTCATGTATGGCAGTGCAGATTTCATAGAAGACGAGTACATTGAGGAGCTCTCTACATGGCAAAATCCTTATACTACCTCCGCCGGAGAGTTCCAATACACCGAGGATGAAAATATGGCGATGTTGCGCCTCCCCCGGAAAGAATGTCAGAGATCCTGCGACCGTGTTCTCACCGCTTTCTAACGCGTTGCTGGTAGATCTCTCGTCGCCGCAACAAACACACGACTTATATCTCACCCTCCTCACACTGCTCTTTTCCTATGCATACGAAACGCGGTCTACACAGCACGATCCCACACCTGAGAGCGCTTGGACGCTGAGCAGTCTCACTCCCGCCTTTTCCGCGCTTGATCCTCCTCCATACTGTGGGACATCTTCCGACTCGGCTCAGTTCACCGCTGCAGAGCTCACCGCTACATTTGCCGCCTCGTACCGCCGTGCATTGGCATTCCCGCTTTACCGCTCATTTGCGCTGTGTGAAATCTGCAGAATGGACGTCGCTGCGCTTATTGCACGTGGTAAACGTGTTGTGACACGGTGCTTACTCGAGATGAAGCAAATTCTGGATCACCATGAGGTGTATTACGTGTATGGTAAAATATGGGTGGATGATTTTTGTGTATGGTGTCTCGCATACGCCAGGTGAGTTCTCCCGCGTTGCCTCGCGGTGTATGGAAGATGTTCAACGAACGCGCCACCCTGTCCGCAGCGATGATGTGCTCAAGGGCTTGGGTGACGCCGTATCGTCACTCCGAATGGAGAAAACGGCGATTGGGTGGGACTTGGCTGGACTAGAAACGTCGGCTCTCCGGACAATGGAGCGGGACTCTGACAGCGACGACGAATCAGAGGATGAAATTGAGCGAATGTTGCCAGCGCCACTGTAATCACTTTGTTAGACGGTGAATTTGATCATCACCTTACGATCTATCCAAGCTGACAATGTGTATAAGATGTCAGGAGGACTGGTGAGTCATACCTGCGTCGGGTGTTCGCACTGCGTGGCAGCTCGGGGCGCTGACGGCCCGTCAGACATACTTTGTGGAGTAGATTACGCTTTACGCGGTGGTCGACTATACGTGCAACATAGGGAATATTGGATCCGTCCGAGGAACATATCGGAGAGGCTTGTGCGCCTCGACATTCCCCGAGGACGTGAGAGCGTTCATCTTGCGAATACATAAGCACATCGTGCGTGTAAGTTACGCCTATCCGCCACGGAGCGTATGTCACCTTGCCACATTGAACTGCGGCCGTAAAAGTAGCATTCAGGACGAAGTGAACCTAGTCAAGGTCGAGATGTCTGAATACGCGAATACAGGAGACTCACATGCTAGCTTGATGACCCGGACGATGCTGTCTCCTTGCAATTGAGCTGGATATTCGGTAGCTTATGAGCTCGTAGCTGATAACAGCGGCTCGTTGTCCCCGCCGATACCTTAAATGAGGGACGTAGCATGTCGAACTGTCACCGAGTGAATCTGTTGATCACAGTCGATATGGCTAGGCTCAACAATCAGAGCTGCTGGGCGACCGGATGCGACTATTGGTATTGACGTAGACGCTCCGGCAATACTGTCTGACGAGAATGATGAACGGGACTTGACCACAGTTGTGGCCCAGTTATTCCATGCCAAGGCATTCTACAACTTGCGTGCAGGTCAGCTGTGATCAGCCCCGCGCTGGTTTGCGCTGGGCTCGCAATACTCGCACTAGGAGTACAACATGCGCCACGTTGAGAACAAGGACATTGAGCTGTGGCGCTTGGCGCCATGCGCAGACTATATCGGGGCCAATGATCCCGCTCTCGACGACCGGTTCCCCAGTGCATCACTTGGTCCGAGCGTGACAGATCGGTGACACACGGAGGCCAAATAGCAGACAACGAACTGCAGAGAGGGAAACCACGGAGCAATTGCATCAGCCAAATACCGGCGAGCCTTCGAGGCTCGACCTGTTCGCCGCAGAAGCAGAGACTTCGGGTCCGAAGGCAAAAGTGGGCGTCTGTATGAATAAGCTATCCGCACCGTGTGTAATAACGTTACAACGCGGAAGGCGGAGCACAAGGTGCAGCGAGATTCGACGCCCGCGGGGTGGAGATGTTGGGAATGCAGAGCTATGATTGGGCGTGTAGGGCTTCGAGGGCCATCGTGAATCCCGCGATACGCATTCCTGTTTTGGCACGCGCGCGATCGGTCATACTTGAAGGGCGTCGCTCAGAGCGTGGATTTTGCAGGTGAATCGCATGCGTCCACGTCATTGGGCAAGTATGTACTTGTCCACGCTCAATACGGATTGACTTCGCAGATATCTGAACCTAGCGGGGTATCTTATTTCGAATTCAGGGCTAGCCATGCGCACAAGCATTTGCCAAGTGTACTGTAGACTGAAAATTATGGACCAGTAGTGCCGATTATGGAACTGGGGTACAACTCACCGGAGTCATCGATGAGTGTGCGGAAAAATTAGAAGATCGGTCGGAGGAGACTCAGCATCAAAGCCTCGGTGTCGATGTGCATATGTACATGGAGGATTTTTCGGCCACGGGCCGATGGTCCAGGCAGCGGAGTAGTTGTACCAGCGACTCGGCGAAGCACCGCCAAAGGCTGAGATCGCCGTCCTGCGTCGCAGTCGCCTTCTCATTCCCAAGCTCGATTCTTGGGATGCTCTCGTCCAGTAGCTCCGAGTAAGAGCGAGGTGAGTTAGAACCTGTGTGAGAGCCTAACTGCAGCCACTAGCGATGGGTAGCGTGAAGGGGCACACCTCGTGGAATCTGGGGGACACATTCTGTTGGATATTCATGCGCTTTGAATGCGGGCAGCCGGTGTCAGTGATATGTCACAGCGACGTCTTCCTGGGCCACTGTTCCCAATACAGTAAGTACGATGTGAGTGGGCAACCTACGACGGAGCTGGACGGCAGGCCGGCTGACTGCGGCCCACACAGAGAGGAGTGAACTGGACCCGCGCATGCACACGCAAGAACAAAAACGCCATCACGCACCGAAGAACTCAAATTCCGAATCGACGCTGGGATCTGAGTATTAAGATGCGGACGTGCAGATAGCCTGCGGCAAGCAGAATTGCAGTGATACGGTTTGATCTCGCGCGTTCGCATCGCATGTCTTTCGACATTTGAGGAATAGAATGGGCCGAGCGTGCGGCGCGTCCGAGGTGGCCGAGACATACAGGATCGTTGATGTTGTTATGTGCTACGTACCGAGAACAGCCTGATGCCGTTCTGTCGTCAGGCCGTTGACGATGGGGGCACAAAGAAGCATTTCCTCGCCGCGCTGCGTCAATTGGAATTCGCCAGTCGAGGGTGTGAGTGTGGAGTGGGCACACGAGGGAGATCAGAGCCAAAGGTCTCGCCGACGCCTGTCATGGGGCAGACGACTTGTCCGAGTCCGGAGCTCTCTGGCTGAAACGTGTCTCTAGCCGCACACACGAGGCGGGCTTCGAATTCACGCATGCAAGGCAAATCTGCCCCGCGGTCTCTCGTCAATGAACGGGGTGCAATCGTCCTAATGCTACATTTCGGAATTCGGGATCCTAATTAGAGCCGACGGGTGAAACAAGTGTACCGTATGAGGACTACGACGGTGCGCCGGTGCCGACCATTGAGCATGAGGTCAGCGGGAGTAGATACAGAAAATGGAACCATGCAAGATACACATTAGCCGTGGCTGTGTAGGGTAACCGATGATGCGACCAATCAATGGGAGGGGAGGGGGGGATGTCAATGATACTTGCTGAGATGCGACGGAATGCTTGAGATATGCAGCTGTGACGGGACAACAATATGTAGCCAAAGAACATCGACAGACAAAACGTGAAACGGGAAAATTGATGCAATGGGCACCCTACCAAATAATTCGAACTGCAGGGCGAATGTGATAGAAAAGACACATTAAATATGCGCGATAGAGCAGAGAAAGCTGGAAAGCCAGAACAGATGTTGACTCTATGAGACAAGCCACACAAGCGGCGAAGTGGCATCCGTGGCCAAAACTCGGCGGTGAGATCAGTTTCACAGCAGTGGTCGATGGTCAGTAGAGCACGGCCGTACTGGAAGACATGAAAATGGATATCTGGCATCCACAGCATTCATGATACGACGTGCTTTGACCTATAGTTGAGCTGCATGCGCTCTTAACCGTCGGCAACGACTAGCAATGCGAGCGAGAGAATAGATGGTATGCTCAGCCGCGTTGTGAGACTTGCTTCTTCCTGCCAAAATTTAGGCCCAGAGACCCCAAAATATGGCTAGGACTTCGTCTTGACTGCGTTTCGATACGCGTAGACTCCTCTTCCCAGACACGGACACGATCTTTCGGTGAGATCTCCAAGCGGCGCCCGTTCTCGCTTGGTTTCCTCCCATTATCGTGTTCGCTCGCCACATCCGCTCCCTCTACACCAGTCGGGCCGCCTGTCTGCCCCGATGTGCGTCGTGCATGCCCGCGCGATTCTCGCCTCGCATGCAATGTCTCATGCGCGCCCGCGTTCGTGTCCAAAGCCAGGTCTATATCTCCCGTGTACGGAAATGATGACTTGTCCCGCGGCCCAGCAGATGTATGCGGCCGCCGCGCCGTCTTCACACGCGTCTTTTCCTTCTCAGCCATGCCCGACTGTGACTGCCCGCCCTTCCGATGATGCGCCGACCGCGCCGCATCGTCGTGTATGTCTGGATACGACTTCGATTGGCCGTCTGCCGCCGCCCGCCGCGCAACATCCTGCTCGTCGTCGCTATGCCGTGCCCGCCATGGGCTCTTCGATTTGCTGCGGAGCGCGCCCTCGCGCTGCTCCGCATACTTCGTCAAAGCGGTACGACGCTCCGCCTCACTCGTCGCCACGATCACGATCTCGTGTGGCTCGAGCTCGAGGATGTCCGTACCTGCAGGTCCGGTAACGCGCACCGTCACTCGGATGAAGAAGCGAACAGACGCAAGCTCGCTGTGCATTGTCTCGCCGAGTGCCCATCGACTCTGCGGGCGTGCTGTGGGCCACTGCATCGAAAGCGTCTTGGACCACACACCCGCAGCATCGCGCGCGAAGCCGCTACATTCGGTTGTAAGTACCGGCAGCACAAGTGTCTTCTCGGGCGGTTCGGAAGAGCCAGACGAAGAGTGGCGTAGTGGGTAGGGAAAGCTGCTGGGTGGGAACGATGACACGGCCTGTGGGCTCTCTGAGAGTAGCGGACGCGAAGAAGCATGAGACTCGAATGATGTTGTACTGCTTGTTGGCGTCAAAGGCATCGGAGAGGCGCTACCAGAGGTATATGCGGATACTGATAGGTGGGAGTTGCTGGACTTGGGTGTCACGCTATCATGACTGGGCAGGTAGGGAGAAGCGGAAGGGGTAGACGTAGCGCTAGCGGACGCAGATGGACTGAGGATATCAATGCGACGCTCAACGACAAGTGTCGCGTGGCGGACATAAACGTTGTGATCGAGCGGCTGAAGAGATAGCGACGCGAATACAATGTCATTTGGACCCACAGGATGATTGGGAGCGGAGATGGAGTACCGAAGAACGGGAGCACGTGGCTTGTTCGTTTGGAGGTACGACGGATGCTGAGATGAGATTGGAGGAGGAGGGCTGCTAGGTAAGAGGGGATACGGGGGAAGGTCATACCGGACAAGAGCAAGATCAAAATGACGGACAGTACGACGCCCGATGCCGATGATGGGAGTGTGCTCGAGAGCTTGCGGGATGAAGAGTATATGCGGGAGCAGCGCGGACAGAAATGATGAGTGATGAGCGGTAAGTGAGATGATTGATGGACTGAGAGAAGTGTACTCACTGGCCTCCACGCGCCAGAAAGTGCGGTAGACCTGGAAGTTGGCAGTGCTAAGACCGGCAGTGCGTTTTGGGAGAGTGATCTTGAAGGAAAGGTCGAGGTCGCCGACGTCGGCCCAGTCGGATGTTTCTGGCTTTGACCAGAGGACATCTGTGTAGTCGACTAGGAGAGAGGTGCGGCCGGTGCCGCGGGTGCGGCTGGAGCGGGACTCGTAGCACCTGACGGAGACGGAGATGGACTTTGCGAGGATGGACTTGCCGTCCTCCTCGATCCTGGTGCGGACGGCTGAGCGGGGAAGCTGTAGTGAGGGGGTGAGGAGAGAGAAAGTGGGGACGCACTGCCTTCGACTTTGACGGGGGTGAGGCCGAGGTAGCCATGGAAGGGGAAGTAGGGGGAGGAGGCGTTGCCCTTTGCGGGGGAGAGGAGGAGCTTGACCATGGCCCGGGGGAGGGGGGAGGAGGGGGGGGCCGGAGGTGGGAGGGAGGCATTT